>NW_007258385.1:133756-144856 GCF_000164805.1 Carlito syrichta | reverse complement strand
GTGTGTCATGCACAGAGAGAGCATGGAAGCTCACATTCTTCCCGTAAGTCATCCTATGCATCTCTTCCATCTGGCTGTCATTTGTATGCCTTAAACTATCCTTTATAGTAAATGGAAAACATAAGTAAAATGTTCCCTGGAGCTCTGTGAACAGCTCTAGCAAGATGATCAAATCCAAGGAGTGGTATTGGGAACTTAGATTTACAGTTGGTAGGTCAGAAGTATAGGTGACAACCTATGACTTGCAATTGGTGTCTGAAGTCAGGGGAAATCTTGTGAGACTGAGACCTCAGCCTGTGGAATCTGACATTGTCTCCAGGCAGAGAGTGTCAGAATGGAATTGAATTAGAAGATACCCTGCTGGTTCTTCACTGAGGGACTGATTGGTAGGGAGAAATCTCCATACATTTTGGTAACCAGGAGTCACAGAAGTAATCTGTATTGTAAGAGTATAGTAGAAAAAACGGACTTTATTTTTCCTATATCACAAAACCAACAGCCTTGTAACTGTGTAAACTAGCAGTCCAGCAGCCACTAGAGGAGAGGGGGACAGAATAGGTTAGGAGATGCCCTAAAGTCTCATCTCCAGAGAATTGTTATTTTTTGATGTGTCTGGGAGCTTGCTGAAAAGCATCATTTCTAGAACTTGTCTTCATCTGACCTGAGTCAGATCCTGCTCTGTACAAACAGGTCTATCTCCAAAGATATTTGTTGAAAACAATCAGTGACAATTATTCCACATCACAGCTGCCTGAGGCAGCACTGCCAGTAGGGGCTAACCAAAAAATCTTGAAAGAAAAATGGGGAGAATGGAGTTTTTAGAAAAGCTCCAACATATTCCTGGGAATCTAGAAGGTCACGCCCATGTGCATACCTAGGAAAGACATGAAAAGGCCATGATATTTCACCTCTGGCCGGTTGGAGGTTCTGTGAAAACAAGAAGTAAAAACCTAATGCAGTGTTTTAAATTCCCCTAACACACACATAGAGCTCCTGGGCAATGGTTTTAAGACTTATTGATTTAAGGGATTTAAACAAATCTTTGTCCAATCACCAACTGACCACTATGTTCATTGAACAGAGACTTTAGTGGCTACACAACACAAAGAACATAGACTTTACAGAATTAATCGAGGAAAGTCTATAAGCAAAAAAATGGCAGCAACAACTACAACAAATAGAAACAACCACAGACCCTGGAGAGTGGGAAGTTGATTTCCAGAGTTCCCACATTATGTTATTTGAAATGTCCAGTTTTCAACTAAAATTATGAGAACATGCACAGAAATAGGAAAGTATGGTCCATACGTAGGCAGCAAAAGCAGACAATAGAAACTGTCCTTGAAGAAATTCAGATATTGGACTTACTAGACAATGACTTTAAATCAGTTGGTATAAATATGTTCCCAAACTAAAGGAAGCCATGTCTAAAAAACTGAAGGAAAGTATGAGAATGACGTCTTATCAAACCGAGAATATCAATAAGGATGATTTATTTCAATTCTGGAGTTAAAGCGTACATTAACTGAAATGAAAAATTCTCTAGAGGAACTCCACAGCAGAAAAAAGAATAAGTGAACTTAAAGGTAGGTCAGTTGAAACTATCTAATCTAGGAAAAGAAAGAAAAAAAAAGAGTGAAACAAGTAAACAGAGCTGCAGAGACCTGTAGGTCACCACCAAGTGTATCAACATATGCATAATGGGAGTCTCAGAAAGAAGAGTGAGAGAAAGGGGTAAAAATAATTTTTGAAGAAATAATAGCCAAACTTCCCACATTTGATGGAAAAACACTAATCTGCACATCTAAGAAGCACAACAGATTTCAAGTGGGATGAACTTAAAGGGCACTGCACCTAGACATGTCACAGTCAAACTGTTAAAAACCAAAAACAAAGGAAAAATTCTTGAAAGTAGCAAAAAAAAAAAAAAAGTCTCAGCACATACAAGGAATCCTCAATAAGATGACCAGAAAGCAGCAGGATATATATTCAAAGTGTTGGAAGAAAAAGACTATCAACAAATAATTCTCTATCCAGCAAAATTATTCTTTTAGAAGGAAGGAGAAGGAGAAATTAAGACATTTCCAGATTTTTTTTTTTAGTCGGGGTCTCACTCTATCGCCCAGGCAGTGGCATGATCATGGCTACTACAGCCTTGACCTGCTTGGCTTGGTCAATACTTCCACCTCGCCCTCCTGAGTAGCTGGGACTACAGACATGTGCCACCACACCCAGTTAAATTTTTTAAAAAATTACTGTAGAGACCAGGTCTTGCCATGTTGCCCAGGCTGGTCTCAAACACCTGGACTCAGCCAAAATTCTCCAGTCTCCCCTCCCAAAGTGCTGAGATTACAGACATGAGTCATAGTGCCCGGCCATTCTCAGATTAAAAAAAAAAAAATAGAAAATCTGCTACCGGAAGACCTGTCTTACAAGAAATACTAAAGGGAGTTCTTTAGGCTAAAATGAAAGAACACAAAACAGTCACTTGAATCTGCATGAAGAAAAAAAGAGTATAGAAGAAAAAGAAAGAGAGTAAAAGAGACTACATAGGTCAACATATGACTCTATACATGGAATTTTGTTTGTAACTTTTTTCTTCTGTCTTATTTAAAAGACTACCTGCGAGACCTCATCTCTACAATAAATAAAAAAATCAGCCGGGCATGGTAGGGCGCACCTGTAATTCCGGCTACTCGGAAGGCTGAGGCGGAAGGATCGCCGGAGCCCAGCAGGTCGAGGCTGCGGTGGCACGGAGCGGCCACTGCACTCCAATCTGGGCGACAGAGTGAGACTCCAACTAAAAATAAATAAATAAATAATAACAATAATAAAATAAAAGACTACTGCATAAAGCAATAGTCATGAAACTATGTACAAATGTATACATTTATACTTACAACGTATAAAGACATAATTTGTGTGACAACAATCGTACAAAAGAGAAGGGAGGGAAGAGAAGTATAGTGGAACAAAAGTTTTGTATACTATGAAAATTGAGCTGATGTTGAGCCAAGCTAGATTATTTAAAGATGTTAATTGTAATTTCCAGGCAAGCCACTAAGAAAATAAATATAGTATACTAAAAATTACCTATTTAACACAAAAGAAGGCAGCAATAGAGAAATAGAAGAACAAAGAGACATAAGACATACATAAGACAAAGCAAAATTGCAGACATAAATTCTACTTAGCAGCAAAAAAGATGGGAAAATATATAACATGCAAACATAGAAAGTACAGTACAGAAAGTACAGTATAGAAAAACTGTACTTACATCAGACAATAGGCCTTAAGACAAAAACAGTTGCAAGAGAGAAAGAAGGAAGTTTTATAATAACAAAAGGATGACTCCATCAGGAATACATAACAATGATAAACACATGCACACCTAACAATAGAGCCCCAAAATATATCAGCAAAAACTGATAGAATTGAAGACAGAAATAGACAGTTTAGCAATAGTAAATGGAGACTTCAATCTTCTTCTTTCAATAATGGACAGCTATGCAGATCAGCAAGGAAACAAAAGACACTATACTACAACACTATAATCCATCTCGACCTCACAGGTATCTGTAGAATGCTCCCTTCACCAAAACATTCTTCTCAAGGACATATGGAACATTCTCCAGGGTGGCCAAGATGCCAGGTCACAAAACAGGTTTCATATACTTAAAATAATTTAAATTAGACAAGATAAGTCTTCTGACTCCATGGAATAAAATTAGAAATCAATAATTAAGGTAACTTGGGAAAGAACTTTCCACAAATATGTGAAATATAAACAACACACTACTAAGTAATTAGTAAAAGAAGAAATTACAAAAAAACTAGAAAATATTTTGAGAATGAATCTGAAAACACAACATATCAAAGCTTATGGAATGCTGCTAAGGCAGTGCTTAGAGGGAAATTCATAACTGTAAACACCTACACTAAAAAGAGAGAGAAATCAAATCCATAACCCAACCTTCCCCCATAAGAAACTAGAAAAAGAGGGTAAAATGAAATCTGAAGCTAGCAGGAAAAATTATATAATAAAATTAAAGAGTAAGTAAGTAAAGACACTGCTTTATATCCACTAGGAGGAGTATAATGATGAAAAAAAGGACAATAGTAGGTGTTGACAAAAATGTGGGGAACATTTCTCATACGTTGCTATGGGGGGATGCAAAATGGATCAGCCTCCTGGGAAATAGCCCGTCAGCTCCTCAAAAGGCTGGACATAAGAGCTACCACATGGTCCATCAGTTCCACTCTTAGGTGTACACCCAAGACAAGTGACACAGAAGCTTGTTCACGTATGTTCATAGCAGAATTATTCAGCATAGCCAAAAGGTGTGAACAACCCAAAGATCTATCCCCTGACGGATGGGTGAACAAAATATGGCATAGCCACACAATGGTGTTGAGCCAAGAAAGGGAAGGCGCTACAACATGGCTGAGCCTTGAGGCAATGTGCCAAGAAGACACAGAAGGCGACACTCAGTGTGACTCCATTTATACGACAGACCCAGATTGAAGAAATCCACGGAGGCAGAAAGCAGACAGTGGTTGCTGAGGGCTGGGGGCAGGCAGACTGAGCGACTGCTGATGGGCAGAGAGTTTCTTTTCGAGGTAATAAAAATATTCTGGAATTAGATAAGCGTGATGGTTGCACAACTTTGTGTATATGTGAAAAACTCTGAATGCACACTCTAAAAGGATGAATTTTATGGCATGTGAATTTTATCTCAGTAAAACTGTTGTAAAAGTCTGCATTCCTCCCATGCTGTTTCCTTGGTTTCCTGTGTATCCTTCCAGAGGTCCCCTGAGCACATGGCAGTGCGTATATTTGTATTATATTTCATTAGATCTAAGACTCCATCAGTGAAAATGCTACTTTATGTACTAGAGAGGAAGACAAAAACCATTGTGCATTTCACTTACAGGGCATATATTGTATATCCCAAGTTCAGGGAATCTGTCTCTTGGAATCAGTGTGTATAACTTATTTCCACACCTCCCTTTCTGAGTGCTTTTGAGAGCACGTAGGTACATTGTGGTAGGTACATTCTGTGTACAGTGGGCAAGTTCAGTGTGCACTCATGAGCCCCGCCTATCTTGTAAGCTCCTTTGGGGCAGCTCCCACACAGTGAATGGTTTTCTGTGTCGTCATCTAAGGGGCTTCCTGGGTGTGCTCAACCTAGAAATACAAGAGAGTTAATGCCAAGAGCCAGCCCTCAGCCAGTGAGGGACAGGAGTTTTAGAGAAACACCCCAACTTCCTCATCCATTGGTGAGACAATTTTGAAGTGTGTTCCACATAGTCCCTTCTCAGGGTGCCCAACAGGACAAAGGCCCAGACTCCCCAGTTAATGGTCACTCACTCATAAACATGCCTTTCTTGTCTCCTGCCATGCTCGCTGAGATTCCTGAATCCCACATAAGCTGTATGCACTTAAATCTCTTTGACTTTTTTTTAGATAACCCAGATTTAGACACTGTGTATGTCTGTGAATGTGGGTGCACATGCTCGGGGTCCTGAGTGTGTACACATGGGCATATATATGCATGTGAGCCTGTGGACGCATATCTTTTCGGGACTTGGCGTGAATGTGTGTGTACATGTGCATGTGTTTGTGAGAGCTTAAGCTCCAGGGTAGAGGCATCTATTGCATGCTTGTGCGTGTCAGAATGTCCACACATGTGTGTATGTGTCATGGGGGGCACAGATGGGCTCTCAGACCTATTTAAGGGCATATTCATGCACCTGCATGTGCCAGCAAGGTCCGGGGAGTCGGAAAGGCCGTCTGAGGCCATCTGGTGTTTAAGAGCCTCTTGCTGGTGGTGCCGCTGGGGAGATGAGTGGGGTGTGTGTTGTCATAGTGGCCTGCTGCCTGTCCCTCTCTCTGTAGATGCCCCGTCTGGAGACAGCCTCATCAAGTCTGGTCTCAGATATGTGTTCTCCCTGATGGGAGACAGCAGAGTGACTGTCAGGCCTCCCTGGCAAAAGAGGGAGCCTCGGTGGTGCCACTGTAACACTGTTCCAGAGACGGCTGTGGGAGAGGGAGGTGACAGGGACAGCGTTCTTGGGGTCTGGGGTGCTCTCTGCTCCTTAACCCCTCTACATGGGAGGGGGAGCCCCAGTTCCTGTGCATCATTCGGGATTGCAGACCCCACCCCGCCCTACCCCTGGATTAGCCTGGCAGGCCTGGACGCCACCAAGGTCGCCCACACATCCCCACTGCAGCTCTTTCCTAGGACCACGGGTGACACTCTGTCTCGAGGCTTTGATTTCCTTTCTCTGCCCAGTGGACTTGCCTTTTCCAGTCCCGGCCCCAGTCTCCTCTTCAGACAGCCTGCCATGAGTAGCCAGGCCAACCTTCCCTTCTCACACCTCCTTAGTCCTTCACACATCTCTTCTACTTATTGGCTGCCAGGAAGGAGAATTCAGGCAGACGTCCACCTCTGGCTCCCAGTCACAATGCTTGAGTGTCAAGGAAGGAGACCGTGTGAGTTCAGGTGCCCGCAATCCAAGGGGACAAGGGTCAGAGTTAGGGGGGGCAGGGTCTGGGTCCCAGAAAGGCAACCCTGTGGTGGCTAAAATAAGACCCTCCAGCTGCTTATGGGGAGAGAGGCTGAAGGCTCAGGGAAGGGCCCAGAGCCCTCCTGCCCACAAGAGTAGAGGCTGCTGACCACAAGGCACAGTGCCAAGGCCCCAGGAGAGGGGCGTGGAGGTCAGGACAGAGCTGTCGCCCAGCAAGAACTGGAGCCCAGGCCTCATCCTTCTGACCAAGCCCGCCGGTCCGAAAGGAGCCTGGAGCACTCTGGACATAGGTTTAATCCCCACGCCTCCACTTATCTGCTGTGTGACTTTGGGCACATCACTTCACTTCTCTGAGACTTGGGTACAATCAGTATACCACGAGGACAACAGAGTCCAGTGGAAGGTGATGATGCTGGAGAGGACCTGGCACAGGGCTGGGCACACAGCCAGAGTCGGTCTCCATCTCAGGAAAGAAAGGCCCTGGCTCCAACCCCCTGGGCTGCCTGAGGTGAGCTTGGGGCGACATGGCCACTCCCAGTCCCCACTGCAGGGGGATAAGGGTCTTGGCAGGCCCAGACTGCATTTGACCCTTGGCTCCTTTACGCCCTGTGTGATCCTGAGCCAGTCATTTCCCTCTCTGCACCTCAGTCTCCTGCCCCAGAACTGCAGACACTAACAGAACTCACCTCATGGGACTCTTTGTAAGAGTGGATTTCTATTGATTGTCATGGGGGTGAATGAGTTGCTTGTTAATTGCTATGAGTGTTAAAATCAGTTGCTTTAAGAGTTAATTGCTTTAAAGCATTAGGAGTTAATTGCTTTTAAGAGTTAATTGCCTGGCACATAGTGAGCATTCAGTACTTGTCAGTGGTTACCATCATTATTGAGCCAATATTTGACCTCTTTCTCTGTGCCAAACGTCATGCCAGGTACCCAGGACCACGGAGAGAGAGTGGAACTGGGTACAGCTTGATCCCTGAGCACTCTAAGCCCACTTGGGAGTGGCCTGGGGAAGAATGGAAGCACCCAAATGACCCATGGAAAGTATAAAACATCACAAGACAGTTAGAAAAAGAAGAAGTGCAGGAGGGCTTCCTGGAAGAGATTTTTTGACTGTAGTTTTGATAAAAACTGGGATACTGGGAATGTAAAGACAGTGTGGCTAATATTTACTGAGCATTTACTATGTGCCAGGCACTGCAGGTTTTGCCAGTACTGCTATATTTAAAGTTCATAATAGCAGTCTTTAACAGGGACCGTTACACCCCTCTCGTGGACTAAGAAACGGAGGCTTTGAGAAGTTAAGACACCTGCCCAGGATCACTCAGGCCCGAATCTGAAGTCTCAGACACCTGGGCTCTGAAGACCTTCACTCTTCTGCACTGCTGGTGGCGATGTGAAACTGCAGAAGGAGGCGGAGGCTGGGGACAAGCGTTAACGGTGCACCTATTCTGGGGTATGCCAGACCCTGGTGAGGCATTTTGCTCCTTGGACATATGCATTCCTGACAACAAACCATATGACGGCAATAATACGAATAACTCCATTTTGTAGAAAAGGAAACAGGTGTAAAACAGTTGAGAATTTTGCACAAGTCAATCAACTCGAGAGTTGTAGCACTGGGATCTGACTGCAGTGGGTCCAATTCCCCATCCCATGTTATTTCTCTGATATCATGGGTGTGTCCTGGACACAGAAAGCATTGCTCAATGCAGCTAAAGATGTGGGTCCCTGAAGAGTATAAAGTATAGAGTGGTTGGAACTATGTTTTGAAGTGCTAGATTCCTATTCATACGGTAGGCAATAGGGAGCCACCAAAGATTGTAGAGTGGAGGCATGGCAGGGCCAGAGCTGTGTGTTCCAAATATTAATCTTTGTTGTGGCACTTAAGGTGGATGGGATGAGGGTGACAGAGGCAGCGGGAGCCCCATCAGGAGAGAGCAGCCGGCTTTAGATGACAGGTGATACGGACTAACTGGCCTTTTGCTGGGAAAGAAAAACAGAGAGCTCAGTGATGAGAAACAGCCAGGGGCAGGGCCATTAGCCTTATCAAAAAGCTGACTGCTCTTAGCAAAGTATTTAATATGATTTCCTGCTATTAGGGCCAAACCTGGACCAGCGAGATTATTAATTCTAAAGATAATCATTAAGCTGGGTGGACCATATTTTAATATATGGCAACAGGCGAGCCATTGTCATTTTTTCCCTTCTATCTTGATTGCAGGTCACCCAATTAGAGCTGGCTTCAAGTGCCCCTTCCTGGAGGTAGTGAGATAAGGCTTAATGTCCTCAAACAAGAGCTATCGGCTGTGACTGGAGGCCCATAAATATTAATAAATCTATAATTAGTCGTGTGAAAGGGGGGATCAATCCAGAAGAAGGTTCCGCCCATTAATACTGGAAATCACTTTTGCTGGGAAGGCGAAGCTTTTCTGTCCAAATGCCAGGCTGCTCTTTGTTCTAGGAGGACGCTGTTCTGTGGGATCTGCCGACTCTGACTCACGTCCATGCTGCCGTAGTGCCGTGGGCGCGGCGGGAGAGCCTGGAGGGCCAGCAGGGTGCCAGGCCTCCTGGGGGTGGGAGAGAAGGGCGGGGTCCCCGTGACCTGGTCACCAATTACCTTAATTTTAACTTAAACTGTTTTATTACATTATTGTACTTCAGAATTCTAATGTCAAGACTTTCTCATTCTTCATGTAAAATTTGAGCGGGGTAGTGGGTGAAATGAGGGAGGCTTGCAGGAATGCATGTTATTTTTCTATTTGACACTTTGTATTGAGGTATTACAGACCCTCCGGAACGTATGCAGTTCTCTATGTGCACAGCCCAGGGATTTTTTACACATGTACACACCTGTGCAGCCACTACCCAGATGGAGACGGAGGATGCTTCCATCAGCCCGAACGCTCCCTTGTGCCCTTCCCAGACACATCCCACCCCAAGGGACCACTCTCCTGACCCCTAGTAACATAGACGCAATTTGCCTAACCTTGAACCTCATATGAATAGAAACATACAGTGTGGATCTCTGGGTCTGGTTTCTTTCACTTATTATTATGTCCCCAAATCCTAGGTGAATTGTTTTAAAATTATGTTTTAATTATGTTTTTACTCTAGTGATGAGTAAACACTTGCCATGGCAAAAATGATGGAGAGCATAAATGAATAGAACATGGTGGACATCATCTTTGTATCTGAGTAATTCTAAGAGCATCTCTCTTTTTTTAATATAATAATTAGATGTGACCAAAGTGGAAATTTTGGGAAATAAAAGACTCTTGATTGCAGTGGACAGAAACCCAACTTCAACTATCTTGAGCAAGATTCAATTTGTTGGCTCAAGTAACTGAGAGAACCAGAAACTCAAACAGTATCTCTCCCTGTGTGTGTGTCTGTCCCCATCTGTCCCAGGCTTGGCTCCATTTATGCAAACAGTCTTCAATAGCCAGTAAAGTAGACGCCAGCAATCCCAGGCTCAAACCCCCAATTCAGCAACCCTAACCATAGGCCTCTCTCTTCAGAATCTCTAGAGCAAACCCAGGGCAAACTCTGAGAGTTTGCTGGGGCCACGTGGCCATCCTTGCGTCAGTCCCTGTGGCTAGGCTGAGGGGGACTCTGAAAGACCAGCCCAAGTCGTGGCTGGGGGAGCATCGTGATAGACCCCACCACACCAAGGGAGTCGAGGAGGGGACAGCTTCCCCAAACGCACCAGAAGAAGCAAGACTGAAAAAGAGTGCTGGGGGACCAGACTGGGGAGACCTCATTCTGCACACACAGTTAGCAAGAAGATGTCTGTCTGCCCTGAGAGACAGGACACTCTTCAAAGATGGGGGCGGGACTATTTTGTCTCTTCTGCTCTCTTACCCAGTTGTCTTATTCTGCCTCCCATGTGTGTCACCATCTCAGATTTCTGAAGGTCAGAAAAGCTCTAGGGCTTGAAAAATGAGGCATCATGTGGAGAAGACAAACCTTAACAATCTGGTCAAAACTAACAGACCACGGCTCTTGTGTGTATCAGGCCAGTCTCCTGGTTGGGTCTCCCACATCCAACCCAGAGCCTGGCACGGAGATGGCGCCATCAGATGTTGGAATAAGTGGGTGAAGATACCAGCAGCGTTGTGGGTACTCCCTGTGTGCCAACGCCCCCTAATACTTGGGACAGCCTGCTTGATCCTCACAACTGTCGTCTGTGGTATTATTTCGATTCCCATATAACGCATTTGCTCTTTTGTTTATGTCATACGTCTTGCTATCAGATGTCTAGGGTGTACAGGAGAGACGACATACTAGCTCTTTGTCGTGGAGCCTTCAATCTAGTGGGTGGGGAAGCTGAGGCACGCACAGTTGAGCGGAGGGGAGCGTGGGGAGGTGAGTGGGCGAGTGCACCGTGGGGTAGACCCCGGTTCTCCGTCCGGAAAGAGTCCAGAGGGGGTCGAGGGGGATCTCCGAAGCTCTGAGGCGGGCCTCGAGGGAAGAACGGGGTCTCAGCGCGTCTCAGCAGGCCCAGACAGGTTTCAGCCAGTTAACGGCGGCAGCGGCGGCAGGGCGGCTGCAGCCCGGCCCTCTCCT
>NW_007258385.1:100853-133304 GCF_000164805.1 Carlito syrichta | reverse complement strand
TCATTCATTCATTCATTCATTCATTCATCAGGGCTCATTTATTGAGTACCTTGTGTGTTTCAGGCACTGGAGATAAAGTTTAAATAAGAGGGACATGATCCCACTCTCAGGAAGCTAACAGACAGCTGGGAGATAAACTCGCCAATATCTGCTATTAGCAACAGAGAGCTGGGAAAGGCATTATCTGCAGGGAGGGGATTCAGACCGGTGGCCAAGGCCTGTCTAGGGAAGGGCCGTTACAGATGAGGCTCAAGGGAGGAGAACACACGGGGTGTGGCAGCGTGAAAGCACGAGGCAGTGCGTGTGTGTGATGGGGCAGGGGAGCCTCTTTCCTAAGGGGGCGGTGCAGAAACAGCCTGATGAACAAGGTGTCACATGGACCTGTCACTCTGCAGCTGCTTGTTTGGACTCACACACATCAGAGATGCAGCCATGCTGGTACACAGAGTTCCAGTATGTTCATTTTGCCCGTTCTCTTTCTGCCACGCTGAGCTGCTTCCACAACCTGCCGGAGTGTGGAAAAGGAGTTCTAGAATGGTTTCCAGACCCACCACTGCAGAGGTGGTGTTCCAGTCTGCTGCCCCCAAGGATTTGGCTAGTTTGAGTGGTGGCAAGAAAACCGACAGGGCTGGAGGCTCGTTGCAGACACTAACATGGGGAGGACACGGCCGAAATGAACAGGGAGAGGTGATCAGCCTTGCAGACACTCCCCAGCACCCACCAACCTGCCGGAGTGTGGAACTCAAACACAGTGTGGAAATTTGGAGAGGTCCTTTCCCTTGTCTCATCTGTAAAACGGGTGTATGTGTGAGACTCAAACAAGAGCAGTCCTTTTCAACTGGTGTCCTGTCTGTGTTTTCTCAGATTCTGCCTTCGTATATTTGGCATTCATTAGTCACAGGGCCAATGTTGTTTACATCTCCCTTGCAGTCCAGAGCCTGTACTCTGAATCACTTTCTTTATCTAACTCTCACACACCAAGGCATCACTTTCCCTGCCCTAAATCAGCCCAGGGCAGGTACCAGATAACTAGAGCATGCCTGCCCACCTGCCAGAATTGTTCAAACTGAGAGAGTGGGTAGCTCAGACTTGGAAAACTTCTGGGCCACGAGATGCCTGCAGCTGCTGGTGCAGACACGTGTGTGCAAGTTAACGACCTAGCTGTAGGCTCTTATCAGATACCCCTGCCTCACTGTAGTCTACCCATCCAGGACGCTTGCAGTCTAGAACCTACCACCAAGGCAGGAACCAACTTAGAGATCCCCGGAGCATGTGCATCGATAGCCAGGGTTGACCTAAGATAACCATGACCTACTTTTATCTTCACTATAACACTAAACATAAAATTACCCTAAGGGAGCCTCCCACTCCCATCATATACTGGATGCCATGACAGTACCTGTGTGACCCGATAATGCCTGAAACTCCCCGGCCCGATGTGAGGTGGGAGCAACAGAAACCCAGTGATAAGACCACCCAATTCTAGGAAAAACCCATCCCCAACTCACTCTTCAGTACCACCCAAATAAAAGTTGCAGGTCCGCAAGAGTCAGGTGCAGACACAGCGACTTTATATAGGCTATGACTGCCTGCTCTCCCTGTCATCAGCCCTCTTGCACTGGGAGCAGCAGCATCCTTTTCCTGGTAACAGATTTTGATGACACTGTCGGGGATCAGACAAGTGAGCCAAATGTGAACACAAGTACCCGTTGTTGACCTATCTCACAGCAGGAGAAGCACCCCTTCTCCCTGCAACAAAACCAACCAGCCTAAGCCGACTACTCAGCTTTACTTTCCTAGATGGTGGCATGCCTATGGCCCTTTCTCCTGCTTCTGCCTGCTGACCAAGACTTGTGCTTCCCACGTGGCCCTGCATGGCTTGGCCTGCCCCCGTGTCTTGAGAACTGTAAGTCACAAATTCTTCTTCCAATGGCTTTAGCCTCTCTGCATCGTAACTCAACCATCTTCATAAATTAAGACCTTCGGCCCTGTGCGCTCTCTCCTCCCCACCCAAGCTAGTTAAGTCCTTGGAGGACAGGAGATTGGAAAATCACAAATGGGTTCCTCAGATGGTTGGGCGAAGTTGTTTGGGGATGGCAGGAAGACCGTGGAGAGGATGGCCACTACACTGAAGGACAGGGACAAGTGGCTGCAGGGCTCTCCCCAGCCTCGTGCGAGTTGTTCTCTGGGACATATGTGGCCACCACATCTGGGGAAAGAGATCTGCTGCTCCTTTTATGCTTCAGAAAATCCTAACCCTATGGACTCGTCCACCTCGAAGATTTGTTCTGGCTCCCACTCGGTGCCACATGGACGTAAATCTGTCCACTTCTGTGTATGTTTTCAAAGGGGTTCTTCAGCTATTTACTTTGATGACTGAGGCGGCTTTGTGGGTCAATTACTTGCTGATGGCTCTGAGCCCAAGCTCACCCTTCTAGACACTCCTGTTATGGTTGGGGCTAGAAGCCTGCACACTACATTTTTCAGATGCTTTCATCTGTGAGGCTGGTTGTTTCTGCCAATGGAAGGCTCTGACAAGAGATGATACTCAGTAGTGGCAGTAACTTTAGTTGACCAGAAGACAAACGTGAGCTCCAGCAGTGTCAACGGTCCCAGTAGTGACCCGGGGTGGCTCCTGCTCATGGCAGAGGCAGCACCTGCAACAGCTCGGCATGAGTGCTGGCCTGTGGCCAACCTGGACTGGTAGCAACTTCTTTTTTTTTTTTTTTTTTTTTTGAGTTGGAGTCTCTCTCTGTCGCCCAGACTGGAGTGCAGTGGCCGCTCCCGGCCACCGCAGCCTCGACCTGCTGGGCTCCAGCGATCCTCCCGCCTCAGCCTTCCGAGTAGCCGGAACTACAGGCATGCGCTACCATGCCCGGCTCATTTTTTGCTTTATTGTAGAGATGAGGTCTCGCCAAGTTGCCCGGGCGGGTCTCGAACCCGCAGGCTCAGGCAATCCACTCACCTCAGCCTCCCAAAGCGCTGGGATTACAGGCTGAGGCACCGAGCCTGGCTGGTAGCAACTTCTTAACTGGGTGGTGCCTTTTCCCTTCTGCTCTTCTGCTCCCCCTACCAACACCTTTGAAATAAATTTCATGCATTCAAACCCCTGGAATTATCTAGAGTGCTCTCTGTTTCTCCGACTGGACAATGACTGATATACCTTGAATAGTTAGAAAGGTATGAAAAAGACCTCCTGTTCACCTGGACATAAGTGCCATCTCTGTGTTCCTAAGAGTGTGGTACCGAGACCTAGGAGTGCAATACCTGGATTTCCTCTGTGCTTATTAGGGTCGACCTGGAGGACGGAACAGGACTGGAAAAGATGCTGGGGCTCCAAGTACTCCTGACTGGACAGGTAGGCTGTGTGGCAGCTCATTAGAAGATGTCATGGTTTGAATATTTGTCCCCTCCTAAACTTATGTTGAAGTTTAAGCCGCAGTGTGGTAGTATCGAGACAGGGGTGCTCAGCTGGGTTACGAGGGCTCTGCCTTCGTACACGGTTTGACATGTTCATGAATTAATGAAGTGACAGGTTGTCATGAGGCTTTACAAGAGGAGGAAGAGATGCCTGAGCCAGCATGCTCAGCCCCACACCACGTGAGGCCCTGAGCCTCCTTGGGACCCTGGGGAGTCCCCACCAGCAAGAAGACCCTCGTCACATCTGGCCCCTCGATCTTGGTCTGCTCAGCTTCCCTAAATGTGAGAAATAAACTCCTTTTCTTGATAAAGTACACAGTTTCAGGTATTGTGTCATAAGCAACAGAAAATGGACTAAGGCGGTGAGATTCTAAATCATCTTTTCTTATCTGAATTATGGCACCAGCCTCCTCGCTGGTCTCCCTGACTCCATTCTAGTCCCTTCTGGATCATTTCCACATGATTGGACAAGAGGATCGTTCAAAAACCACTCCAGCCAAGCAATCTGCCCACTCACTGTCTCAAATCAAAACCCCTCTACAGCTCTCTGGTGCTCAACATTTTAAAATTTTTAAAATTCAAAACCTTTCCTCCTCTGACCTCTGCAGAACTCTCCAGCCTCCGTGTGATCTCTCCTTGCCTTGCAGGTCAGAATCCAGCTGCCCTGAGTGGCCTGCGGTTCTCCGAACATGCCAAGCTCTATTTATGCAACTGATGCTTATGCCGCACCTTCTCTGTGCCTGACACTGTTCCAGGCACTGGGGAGTTGGCAGTAGACAGTTCAGACAAGTCTCTTCTTTCATCTCTCCCTAGGCCTTTGGACGAGGTATACAGAGCATTTTGCTTGGAATGTTCCTTCTTCCAGTTTCCCTATTTCACCTCAACTGCTGCCTTCCGAGCTCAGCTGAGCCAGCACCTCCTTGGGAAGTCTTCCGTGACTCCAACCCATCTCCCCAGACTGTCTAGATGCTTCCTTTGTGCCCCGAAACCCCTGCCCCCACCGAAGCTTCCTCTAGCCCAGACACAGATCTCTGAATTATAGCTGCTGGTTTACACTGAGAACTCCTGGAGGTGGAGACTTCTCTGATTTGGGTCTGTGTCCCCAGAGTTGGCAGTTTCTGGCACATTAATTTGCTGAATAAAGGAATGAATGGGTGAATGAATGGATGGATGAATACTCATGGACTTCAAAACCCAGACATACTTTTTGGAGGAAAGTGACCAGGTAGGTCTTGAAGGGGGCACCTAAGCTCATTTTAAACAGAGACTGGGGGCTTCAGAGTCCTCACTGAGCTCCAGGTCCTGTGATCCTGAGCACTGGACCTAGACATATCGTGATCTGGTCCTACTCTCTTCTCCAGCTCTCCTGTGCTTTCTCAGCCCATGTCCAGATAGGATTTCAGATTTGGGCTCAGCCAGACTCTGCCTGAGTGTGTGAACTTGGAAGATGACTCCACCTCTCTGTGGCTCAGTTTCCTCATCTTTAAAATGGTTGTGATGATCTCTGCCTCCCAGGGGTTTTGTAAAAACACAAGGCAATGATACACGTAGAGTTGGGAGCTTGGAGCATGGGCTCTAGGCAGCGCTCTGTCAGTGGATGCTCTCAGCATTATGACTTGTCCGAGGGCAGTGGGGAGGCCTGAGCACTCTTAGCAGGGTGGGAGTCATGGGTTGGATTCGCTCCTCAGAGGCCCGGAGGTGGCTCTGGGGAGGGTGACCTGCACGGGGCCAGAAGCCAGGGGCTGGTGCAGGCTGGTGATTACACAGCTGTCAAACTCAGATCACTAATGCTTTTGGCTGGTGGCTATTATAAAAAATTTACAATGAAATATAAAATACAATCTAATCTTCAGAGTAAATTACAAAACACAAAACAGAAACAAATTAGACAGGCAACACAATCTCGTTGAACTGAACCAGTTTTCCCAGTGACAACTCTGGGCTGAGTCAGAAACCACTTCTGGGTCTACAGAGTAGCAGGGTCAGGTGTCGGGAAGAGTCACAAACATATGTGTGGCTTCCAGGGACTTGAGTTTCCAGATTCACTCTCTTTTATTAGAAAACTAGTTTTAAAATTATTGCAAAAGTAACACCTGCGTACAGTTAAATATTCAATGATTACTAAAGACATGGACTGAAAAGGTCTCCCTCCCACCTCAGGCTCTCAGCATCCCTCACCAATAATAATTCATCATCTCACCTGAAAATTCCATCCTTTTGCAAGTACAGATATACACAAATAATTCCTTTATCACCGATCCAGCTAATGTTTTACACCTTGCTTTTTTCACTTATTGGTATGTCTGGGAGATCTTTTCAAACTAGTTCTTTTAACAGCTATATAATAATCCAATGTGTGAATAGACTGTAATGGACTTACCAGACCCTACTAATGACTATTCAGGCTGTTTCTTCAGTATCTATTTTTTTGTGGAGGGAGGGTTGGAGTCTCACTCCATTGCCCAGGTTGGAAGGCAGTGGCACGATCACAGCTTATTGCAGTCTTGATCTCCTGGGCTCAGGGGATTCTTCCATCTCAGCTTCCTGAGTAGCTGGGACTACAGGTGCTCACCACCACACCTGGTTAATTTTTTTATTTTTTGTAGGGACGAGGTCTTTCTGTTGCCCAGGCTGGTCTTGAACTCCTGGGCTCAAGCAACTCTCCTCAGCCCCCCCAAAGTGCTGGGATTATAGGTGTGAGCCACCACATCCAACCTCTTTGATGTCTTTGCAAGAGAAATTTCTAGAAATGAGGTTGATGGTTAAAGGATACAGGCATTCTTGGTGCTGATGAATGTTTCCAAATGACCCCTTTTTAGGGGACACTGTCAACGCTCCATCCGGATGCCCTTGGGTCTTTCTCGGGTTGGTGTGCTTCCTCCAGCTCCTGTGTGCTCTGTGGCCAAGAGCCTATGTCTGGGACCTTCCTCAGAGGCCTGTTCTTCAGCTGCTGGATCTGCCTTGCCCGTAGGACAAGTCTGAAATGACTGTCTGTTAAGTCCATGGGGAGGATTTAGGGCAGGAGTATGAAAGCCCAGTGTCCTTGCCTTGAGGTGTAGTCTATACTCCAGAGCTCCCCAGGGAATTCAGCTGAGGTGGGGCTTGGCCTAAAACCTTGTTGTGGCAGGCACACGCTCTGAGGGGCATGCCTCCTGGTGTTCACACCTTGTCTGATTCCCCCTTTGAGTGTAGGCTGTAGGGTGATGTCACTTCCAAAGCTAGGTGGTAAGAGCCCCTGACTTCTGTGTGGGGCCTCTCTCTCTCGCTCTCTCCCTTGCAGACCTCTCCTAGGAAGCATGCTGCCGTGTTATGAGCAGCCCCGTGGAGTGGTCCACATGGCAGGGAACTGATGTCGCTCGCCAATAGCCAGGGGGTGGGATGGGAGAAGACCTGACTGAGGCCTGTCCACATTCTCAAGAGTGAGTTTAGAAGTGAATCCTCCCCAAGTCGAGCCTTAAGACGACTGCAGCCCCAGCCAATAGCTTGACTGTCTCTTCTGAGAGCCCCGGGGCCAGAACCACCCAGCCAAGCCACACCTGGGCTCCTGGCACAGGAAACTGTGGGGTAATCAACTTGGCTGTTTCTTGAGCTAAGTCCGGGCTAATTTGTTATGCAGCTATGAATAACCAGTGCACCATCTTGCCTGGCCTCCGTTCCCACCCCAGGCTTCCCAATAAGCTCTCTTGCAACTCACCACCCACTCAGGCATCCTCCTCTGCTTCTGGGATTCCCACTCAACACACCTCTGGAAGGTTGTGTCAGCATATGCTGGCATCTGGACGGGTGAGGGGCTATTTCACCATCATTTCACCTGTTCCACGAGCATCAAACCTTAAAACTCAAACATAGTCTCAAACTGGGCAGCCAAGATAACTCTCATCCCAAAGAGAGTTCCGCAGTGGGGCCTGCATTTCAGAGCTAGTTGCTGACTTGCTGCTGCACCTGCCATGCTCCCTGTAGACTCCCGCCTCTCTGACGTTGCCTAGGCTGGGCCTTGCCCTCACTTCAGGTTCTTTGTCCTTTCCATAAGGCCCAGCTCCTAAACGTTCGCCCTCGGGAAGCATCTCCTGACTGATCCCTCTGGAGGCGATGCTTCCCTCTCTTGAGTGCCCTCAGTTCCCGGTGTCTCTTTCTGATGGCAGTTCTGATAGCTTCTACCCAAGTGCTCATCATTTCTGCTTGAGTGTTATCTCCCTGCCTGCACAGAGAACTCTTTACTGGTGAGATCCACCTCCCAGGAGAGTGTCTAGTCCAGAGAAGTCGCTGGACACTCTGCGAATGAACTCCTGATCCACGGATGTCCAGGTGAGCCAGAGGGAACCACCCTGAACTCCCTCCTGTCTGTCTGCCCCCCCCCGTCCACCAGCCGCCATACCCTGCTCAGTTCCCTCCCCAACATCCTTCAGCCATGCTCCAGCTCAGATCTCATCACCTGTCAATTGTCAAGGCTTCTCCATGCCACCTCTCATCCCATTCCCTGCATCTCTTACTGCCACCGCCACCCCTGCCCCCTCTACCAGCCATCAGAGCTATTCACTGAGCTCTAAAACCCATACCAGCTGCCATTTTGGGAGCCATTTCCAAAATGCTTAGCATTCCTTTGCTAATCATTTTACATCTTCAGGATTTCTGCGTGAGAGATGCCTTCAGCTGCCCTATTTCACAGGCAAGAAAACTGAGGCACAGAGAGGCTAAGTTCACACAGATGTCCTTGGTGCTCCGCTTGTCTGGGGTCACCAGTAGACAGCTCCTGGACACGCCTTGCCCAGGGCATTCTTTGGCCTCTGAAGCCTGCTTGGCTGGCAGGGGCAGGCCTGCGTGCAGGGAGTCAAGACCCCAGGAGCAGCCCTCAACCAACAAGGGAGAAGTCCAGTGTCCTTGCCCAGCTGGAGCCATGCTGAGGCCTGTTCCACGCGCTGTGTCAAGGGTCCCTGGCAGGCGGGCTGCAGGTTGCCCACTGCAGTTGCCCACTCCTGAACACACTCTGCATGGCTTCCCTCTCTTCCTGGTCTCACATCCCTTCACTGTGCTGGGATCAGATAAACCACTCGAACCTGCAGCCTGTGTCAGGGACAGCTTGAGGAAAGCCCCACGAAGAGGCAGCAAAGTAGGGGCTGCACTCAGTCTGTCGCCCAGGACTCCCCATGGGAGGGACTGGTCGCCCCGGCTTCACGCTCCTGCCCGTCCCTCCAAGTCCCACTGAAATACACCGCCCATCCCTGCTTGCCCCACCTCCACTTAAAAGACCCTGCTGATGTGGATTTTTATAAGAAAGTCTGTTGGCTTTCTCTTCCTCACTTAGAACCGCCCACTCCTCAGTGTCTCTGCAGTCAGACTCCTCTCCCAGCCCCTGTGATATCCCAGGTTCTTATTGGTGAGCTTCCAGCATCACTCACCATCCCGGAAGGTCTTCCTCATGGGGTCTCACACCCTGGAAGCCTACTCTCAGGTCCTGCTCACCATGGCAACACCCAGTCCACCCGGGGCTGAGCCCAGAGCAGGTGCTGATCCACTTGGACTCCACTGTGGCTCCATCCAGATTCTGCCCTTTCCTTCTGTCCCCTACCCCTCTCACCCATATGACTCCATTTCAAGGGCACGCTGTGGTCTCCATCTCTTTGCTAGCCTGTTTAGTCACCATGTCTGCCACACAGTGCTTTGCCCTCTCCTTCTCTGTAATGGTCTACTACTCCCTCTCTCTCCCGCTCCCTCTCTCTGCTGTCCTTTATCACACTTCATCACACTCATTTTCCTATCTGCTTTCCCAACTGGATTGCAAGTCCTTTGAGGTCCCTAATGTATCTTGTTTATCACTACATCTACACCGTGCCCTTAGTGCATCATCTACTATGTGCTGCATGTTAATAAATGTTTGTTGAATGGATGAGTTCATTACATAATGCATATCCCTGGATCCCTGAATGGAAAGGTGTAGGAACTGGTGTAAATTACTTAGTGTGGTGAGTGACAGAAACCCAGCTCAACCTGGCTTAAGCAATGGAAGAAATGTATTGGCTTTATCACTAGGAAGCCCAAAAAGACTTCAGGCATGGCTGGATCCAGAAACCAAACGTCAGCTGTTCACTGTCGCTCGTTCTCCTTCTCTCTGTATGCCTCTCTTTGCCTCTGTGTATATTCTCTTCATGTTGTCTCTGTTTCTTTTTGAGTTTTGACCTAGTTTTCCATTGTCACAGGTAAGTGCACCTGCAAGATTTAATCACATCTTTCCCTGGGCTTCAATTTCCCTCCTTTGTAAAGTGGAGAGGCAATTCAGCCAGAAGATCTCTAAACCTCCTTTAAGGATGTGTAGTCTTATAGGGGTCCAAAATAACGTTCTCATTTTCTAGTTAGGACAAATGGAGGTCCAGCAAGGCAGGTGATTTGTTCAGGGTTGCCCAACAAGTGAAGGGGAAAGCTGGCACCATAGCCCGAGTTTCAGACCTTCATGAAATGCAGAACTTTTTGGACACAAGTTACCCACCTCCTCTCTGATTCCACCCTGGCCTGTCCAAATGCTGGGACTCTCAGGCATGGGGAGGTCGTATGCCAAGTGCCTATACTGCTGATACTCCAGACCTGGATTGTCCACTACTTGGCAACTGTGGCCCTGGAAAGTCATTTCTTATCTGAGCCTCTGGTCTTTTCATCTGGGAAATGGGACAAGGATAATAACAATGAGCTCTACCTTCTGCATTGCTGTGAGGCTCCAGGAGGAGATGAGAGAAAATCCCTTAGCACAAGGCCTGGCATGAGGTGCAGGGTGATAACTCATCACAGTTTGCCTGGGACTATCCTGGTTTTAAAACCCAAAGTCTTTCCTCCTGGAACCTGTTGGTACCAGGCCAGCCGGAATGTTGGTCACTCTATCAGGCAGGCACCTACACCTGGCAGCAGAGAAGGACAGGTATTCTCAGAAGATCCTGTAAACCAGGCCCAAACAAGCCAGAGCTCTTGGAAAGATGGAGTCTTGGCCAAGGGGACGCTGGGAAGCATCTTTCTGGGTCTTCACGCCCTTAGCAGTTTAAAGCAATTTGTATAGCAAGAGGCCTGAGAGGCTGTTCCTGCCTCCTCTGACTCTCTTCCCAGCTCCCTGGACATTCGGCTCTTAGAAACTCTGACTTGTAGCTGGAGAAGACCCTGGACCTTATGTAATCTCACTGGTAGCTCTCCCATTGTACAGGTGGCAAAACCAAGGCCCAGAGAGGGAAAGCCACTGGTCCACAGCCTTGGGGTGGGCTATCTCCAGACTGCTGACCTTGCAGGTATGCCCCTAGCTGCTTTCAGTGAAAATTCACAGTGTACACCCACGTTGGGATGGGAGCTGGGAGAGGTGGGTGATGGTGTCACCATCAGTGTGGCATGGGGAATGCACACAGCTTAAAGTCCAGCTTCCCATGCTGTGGACTTGCCAAGTGACCCCACTGGGCCTCAGTGACCCATCTGTGAAATGAAGGTGATAATCTTGCCTGGGATGCCCCAGGGGGTGTGACAGAAAACAGCAGGTAGCATTAGTCCTTGTGTGGCCAGTAGAGGAGAAAGAGCCTTCAGAAACTGCTTTAGTGCTTCTGAAATCTCAGGCACTCCCAGATCACCCACTAGGTGACACCTGTACTATTACTTAATATTTTTCTTTAAAATAAACAAAAGCATTTTTTTTTTTTTGAATTGGAGTCTCACTCCATAGCCTAGACTGGAGTGCAGTGACCGCTCCCGGCCACCGCAGCCTCGACCTGCTGGGCGCCGGCAATCCTTCCACCTCAGCCTTCCAAATAGTTGGAACTACAGGCGCGTGCTACCATGCCTGGCTGATTTTTGATTTATTGTAGAGATGAGGTCTCGCCAAGTTGCCCAGGCAGGTCTCGAACCCACGGGCTCAGGCAATCCACTCACCTCAGCCTCCCAAGGCGCGGGATTACAGGTTCAGCCACTGAGCCCGGCTAACAAAAGCATTTTATTTTATTTTATTTTTTAGAGCTAGGGTCTTGCTATGTTTGCCCAAACTCGTATTGAACTCCTGGTCTCAAGTGATTATTCACCCCAACCTCCCAAATAGCAGGTGCAAGCCATCATTAGTGAGGAGAGAGAGATTCCCAAGCAGGTCATTATAATTACTTGAATAAAAGTATTTTAAGGCCAGCCACGGTGGCTCAATACCTGTACTCCCAGCACTTTCGGAGGTGGGAGGATCACTTGAGGCCAGGAGTTCCAGACCTGCCTGGGTTACATAGTGAGACATCATCTCCAACAAAAAAGAAAGAAAGAAAGAAAAAGAAAAAAATGTGGTTGGGCATAGTGGCACATGCCTGTAGTCCCAGCTACTTGGGAGGCTGAGGTGGGAGGATTGCTTGAGTCCAGGAGGTCGAGACTGTGGTGAGCCGGGATTGTGCCACCGCACTCCAGCCTGAGTGACAAAACAAAATCTTGTCTCTCCAAATAAATAAATCAATTAAATGTATTTTAAAGGAATATGACATATCCTTGTCTGATGTACTAGTTATAGATTTTTTTTCTAGCACTACTTAAAGTAAATTCAAACTATTAAAAAAGTGACCCTGGAGCATCCCTAGACCTAGGGCACAGCCCAGCAGCATGCCTGCCATGCCTTGTTAAACACTGACACATCCAATTCCTGCCCCTGCATCCCATTGCAAACTGAGGTCCAGAGAGGATCAAGGACAGAGCTGAGGTCACATGTGGAGCGGGCTGCGGTCTGGAGTCCAGACACTTCCACTGCGCCTACCCCTCGGGGGAAAGTCGGTGCTGAGAGGAGCCTGCTTTGGGTATTTGCATGGCCTGTGTCCTTATCCGGAAGGCACTTTCCCCTCAATTGTCCCTGGCCAGCTTCCGGCCATCCTCCGAGACTCCATGCAAACAGTCGCCTTCTCTGGGGAGCAAGTCTGGCTCCCTCATGTGATACTCCATCCTGGATTATAATGACCTGCTTGGGAATCTCTCTCTCCTCACTGAGACGGGAGCCCCAGGTCTGATTCATCTCTGCCCTGAATGTGCTTCCTGGGGCTTGATGCCCAGGAGGCCCTGAGCAGCCCGAGTTAATTAGGGGAGGCTAAAAACAGTGGAGCCCAGAGCCCTGGGTCAGTCCTGTCTGAGTCCCGAGAGGGACGGGGTCACCAGGCTGGCAGCTTGTCCCAAGTGATGAAATAGTTCAGTCAGAACCACTCCCCGACCTCTGCGCCAGATACATTTCAGCTGCCGAGAAAGAAGTTCGAGGCTCACCTGGGTCTGTTGCCTAGCAACAGGAGGCTGTAAATGACACTTTAATTAACCCCTCCATGGCAGGCAGGGGATAATGAAGGCAAAGGCAGATAGTGAGACAGAGTTAAAAACCAGGCCTAGGAGTGAACAGAGGCAGGGACTGGGAGCAGTGGGACCTCAGCAGCACTTGTGGGCCTGGGGAACATGGTGGGGTCTCTCCGACAGGTGGTGGCTGCTGTTCCTGGGAGTTCTGTTCAGGAGTCCTGGGTGTACGTTTGTCAGCTTTGAAAGGGAATTTGCTAGACTTGGTCCCTAATAACAAGGTGACACATCCAGGGAACTATGCCTGTAATTCCAACCACTGCCACTAGGGAGACAGCAACAACTTCAAAGGTAGCCAGCCAACTCCTGGTAGACTAAGGCTAGACCTATCAAAATCTCTGAGCTGGCAGAGGACCTAGACTGGGCGAGAGGCATTATTAAGTTCCACTCTTGTTAACTCATGTGATGCTCATAACAACGCTGTGGTTAGGGAGGCATTTCCATTTTACAGACGAAGAAACCGAAAGCCATTCATTCAACAAGGCTTTGTCGAGCTCCTCGTATGAGGCAGGCACTGTTCTAGGCTCTGCCATGAGCAAGACAGACAGAAATCCCTGCCTCATGGAGCTGACATTCCAGTCAAGGGATAGATAATAAACAAGAGAAGCAAGTAAAATGTGTGGTATATTAGAAGATGACAAGGGCTATGGAGAGAAATACAGTAGGGAAGGAGATAGGAGGCACAGGGGGTGAATCCATGGAGTACTGTAGTCAGAAAAGGCCATAGGGCTGGATACTTGAACAAAGACTCAAAGGAAGGGAACAGGAAGTCAAGCGAGCACTTGGATGATGTGTGGCCGAGATCCCGAGGCAGGCAGAAGCTTGGCCTTGCTCAGGCCTGGAGCAGGCCAGCATGGCTGCAGAGGAGAGAGAATGGAGGATAGCAGGAAGACGCAAAGCTGGAAGGGTGGTGGGCCGATCACGCAGGACCCTGGAGGCTGTCGTAAGAACTCCGGGTATTTCTGTGACATGGGATCCATGGGAGTGTATGTGGAGAATGTATCCGATTTTTAAATATAGGATGCCTAGTTAAATTTGAATTTCAGATAAGCACAAAACATTGTTAGTGTAATTTTTTAGTGTATGTCCCAAATAGTGCATGGAATAGACTTATAATAACAATGATTTGCTGTTTATCTGAAATTCAGATTTCACTGGGCATCCTGTATTTTATCTGGCCACCCAACATGGAAGGGCTTTGAGTAGAGGTGTGACGTGGTCTGTCATTTCCAGCGGATCTCTCTGACCAGTGTGTGGTGCACAGACTGCAAGGCATTTTGGGGGAAGCAGGGAGTCCAGTGAGGAGGTCGTTACAGGTGATCCAGGTGAGAGGTGATGGAGGCTTGGACTAGGGTAGAAGTGGGAAAGGCGGTGAGAAGGGACTCGACTCCAGACACATTTTACAGGTGGAGCCAGCTGGGTTTCCTGTTCGATTAAACGTGGGGTGTGAGGAAGGTTTGAGGAAGGACGCAGTAGCCACTTACGAGCTAAGGAAGGCCGAGGACGAGTGAATCTGGGGGCAGACAGGGAAGATCAAGGCTCAGGTTGGGACATGCTAAGTTTGAAATGGAGCTAGGTGCTCCAAAGGGAGACGTGTAGTGGGAGACTGCACTAGCCTGAATAGTTCTTCCCCAAATTCGTGTCTACTCAGAACCTGTGAATGTGACCTTATTTGGAAATAGAATCTTTGCAGATGTAATAATTTAGATGAGGTCATGCTGGCTTAGGGAAGCCCTGATTTAATGATGATGTCCTTAAGAAGAGGGAAATGTGGGCACAGATACACAGAGGGAAGGTGATGTGAAGACACACGGGAAACACCACATGGAGACAGAGGCAGACTGGAGTGACACGTCTTCAAGCCCAGGATGCCAAGGATTGCCAGCAACCACCAGAATCCAGGAGAGAGGAGGGAACGGGCTCTTCCTCAGAGCCCCAGAAGGAACCAACCTTGTGATGCCTTGCTTTTGGACACTGAACCTCAGGAAATGTGAGATCGTACATTTCTATTGTTCTGAGGCACCCAGCTTGTGGCAACTTGTCATGGCAGCCCTGGGAAAATGACAGATGTAGAGGTCTGGAGGAGGGGCTCTGGGTGGATACATCATGGGGGGCCTCAGGGGACAGGTGGAGTTCAAAGCCTGGACAAACTCACCAACGCAGCAAAAGCAGACAGAAGAGGACCAAGGAGCATGCCCCGGGCCTCCAACTGGATGGGGGCATTGAAGAGGGGCCAGGGAAGGGGGCAGAGAAGCTGCTGCTTCTGGTGAGGTGGGAGGAAAACCAGGCAGAGCCAAATGAAGAAAGTGTTCCAGAAGGGGTGTGTGGTCAGTGGTATCTGTCGCCATTTGGGAGGCAAGTAAGATGAGGACTGAGAAGTGGCCTTTCGCACTGAACAGCCTGGAGGTCATTGGTGACTATGGCCAAGCAGTTTTGGAGGAATGGTCCGGACTTGAGCCTGACTGGATTGGGCTCAAGGGAGAAGGGAAGGCTCTTCCTCTTCCCCTTTCTCTTCCTCTCTTCTCCTCTTCTCTTCTCATGGAAGTGACAGTGCTTCCAGGGACTAAGAAGGCAGAAGAACCAAGGTGGCAGCTGTATGGCTGGGGACCAAGGACATAGTGGGACCACACACAGGGTCAGTAGTTGGGGCATTGTTTCTACCTGGGGGACTGAGCAAACAAGTAAAAATGCCGAGGAGGAGGGATGCAGCTCTCCCAAGCTAGAGAGAAACTTGGGGAACTCAGCTGGAAGTGGAGGAACTAATGTGAGCTGACATTTATAGACATATACAAGAAGTGGGGGGGGGGGAGCAAAAAACCCAGAATTTATTTGTAAAAAATTTTGTATTTATTCTTACAGGCTTGAACTTTAGCTACATTCATAGTACTCTCTGTTTGATGCAATACACCTATCAAGATGCTTTTCCCACTGCTCAAAACAGTTTTTGAACTCATCGATTTTTATGCCTTTTAGAGCTTCTGCCATTTTTGTTTCCCTCTTCCACATTGGCAAAACATTTCCCTTCAAGGATTTTTTTTCACCCGGGGAAACAAAAAAAGTAGTTCAGGGTAAGAGCGGGTGAATAGGGAGAGTGTGACATGGGGTCATGCTAGTTTTGGTCACAAACTGCTGAACACTCAGCGTGGTGTGGGCAGGTATGCTTGTAAATCACCTGTCATGAAATGGGCAAATGTGTAGAAAGAATCTCCAAAGAATAATTCACTGAAGCCAAACGCAGTCTCACAATGACATGACCTGGTACACCGATGCCAATGGGTTCCTAGAACACTTACCTAACAGGGAAAGCCTGTAAAAGGGGGCCGTCCTTCAAAAAAAAAAATTCTGGTTTGTTTGGGGTCCCTCCTCCTAGCTGTGGATAAAGGTATGGGTGCCTGTGGTGTGTGTGCTTATGTGTGTACATATGTCCTAGCCCTGCTTGTCAAGTGAACCTGGAAGCAGCGGCACCTGCTAGCAATGAGCACACCAGGTACCCAGATCTTGGTTTTTAAATGCCATTCTCCACTGAAGGGACACAGAATCTGACTTGAAGTATCTCCTGTTGGTCAGATCAGGCAATTGGAGCCTCCAGTGAGTAAGAATGGTAACAAATCGTAATATGTTGACTAAGACAGGGATCCATGAGCCCATACTGATATAGATAGATAGGGCGGAAGGGAAAGCTCTTCCTTACGTGGAATGACAGCCAGTCAGTGTGGCAGAAGTGATGGAAACAGAATCTCCGTTGGGCAGCCCTCATGGTGATGGCAGGTTCCGGTGGATCTTGTGATAGAGGCTGCTTGTTTCCTTAGAGAGGTTGTAGGATGGGGAGGGCCTGAGGGATGGCCACAGATTGAAGGAGACCGAGGAGGCACGACAGCTCAACACAGCGTGTGAGCCTGTGTGGGGTCCTAGATCAGAAGAGAAAATGAGATGCTGTTGGGACCCTTGGCAGATTGAGAGAGGGGCCTGGGGGTGGGATGGTGACGACGAATTGGCGTTGACCTCCAGTTGTGGATGGCTGGAATGAGTTTGTATCAGGGAGTGCCCTTGTTTGAAGGAGATGCACACTAGAGTATTTAGGATGGTGGGCATCATGTCTTCAACTTCTCTCAAATAATGTGAAAAAGAACTGTGTGTGTGTGTGTGTGTGTGTGTGTGTGTGTAGAAATGGAATGATGTGATACATTGTTAATTTTATTTTTATTTTTATTTTATTTTTTTGAGTTGGAGTCTCACTTGGTCTCCTAGACTGGAGTGCAGTGGCCGCTCCCGGCCACCACAGCCTCGCCTGCTGGGCTCCGGCGATCCTTCCACCTCAGCCTTCCGAGTAGCCGGAATTACAGGCATGTGTTACTACGCCCGGCTGATTTTTTGATTTCCTGTAGAGATGAGGTCTCGCTGCCCAGGTGGGTCTCTAACCCGCGAGCTCAGGCAATCCACTCACCTCAGCCTCCCAAAGGCACGGGATTACAGGCTGAGCCACCGAGCCCGGCAGGATACATTGTTAATAACTGAGTTTTGGTGAAGGGAATATGGAATTTTTTGTACTACTTTGTAGCTTTGCAATTATATCTAAATAAATTATTTGTGAAAATGAGAGTGCATGGGGGGAGGGAGGGCAGAAGGGAGATAGTGGGTATGAACAGCATTGCCCACTCTGGTCTGTGGACGTTTGTCCCTGGTTTGGTATGAGATTAGCATACAGAGATGAGAGTAGGTGCTTAGAAATGTCTATAGTCATTTGCTATTACTGTAACATCCAAGTGTGTGATCAGGGTAGATAGCAAAAGAATATCCACAACAGATTGGGAAGGATTCTTTGCCAGAGTCTGGGAAGCGCTGGTCTAGACAACGCTGAGGGTTTCTTTTCAAAGCTCAGCAAAATGAAGCTCCTTCCCCAGGACCACCTGGCAAGTGGTTGGGACTCATGGCCTTGGTTGGACTGAAAGCATATGGCTTCCATCACGCCAGAGTTGATGCTGCTGCCTCCCCTGCCTCGCTCCTGCCTTCTCCCTCCCCATCCAGCGTCCCACCCCTGCCGACTCCCCTCCATAATCCTGTGAACCGCACACTGTGTGCCTCTGTGCACGCATTTACTGCAGCTTTCCACTCATTTATGCAACGAAGACTTTTGAGCCTAGGCCGAACTGAGCCTAGGAACCTGGCAGTGAACCAGACACAGACCCTGCCCTGGGGGGAGGCTCACACTCCAGAGGGAAAGATGCTTAAAACCAGAATCACACCAAGAAATGTTGAATGACAGCTAGGATGGGTGCCAGCAGAGGTCCCTGGGGCTCTTAGCACGGAATAATGGGAGTGCCACTTGGGAAGGAAACTTTGGAGTGGAGACCTCATGGGGTGGGGAGGTGGGTGACCTCCAAGGAGCCAGAGAGAGCGTCCAGGCAGGGCCAGGTGGCCGACATGGCTGGGATGGGGGTGGGAGGGCCAGAGCACATGTGAGGCAGGATGGGGCTAGAGGGGAGTGGAGGAGGATGAGCCTGAGTGCTGGGTGTGGTGGCTCACACCCATGGTGATCCCGGCTGCTCGGGAGCCTGAGGCGGGGGGGGCGCTTCAGCCCAGGAGTTGGAGACCAGCCTGGGTCAACAGTGAGACCTCGTCTCTAGCAGCAGCAGCAGCAGCAGCAGCAGCAGCAGCAGCAGCAGCAATAACAACCACGATAACAAAGATGAGGTCCAGAGATGCCCAGAGCCCAGCCTGTGATCCCTGACGCAGGGCCTTGCAGGCTGTAATAAGGAATCTGGGTTCCTCCCAGGCGCTCTGAGGAGGCATTGTAGGCGTTTAACGAAAGGCAGCATGATCTGGCTTATATCTTTAAAGAATTTTTTAATTGATACATAATAATTGTACTTGAGGCGGGAAAAGGAGGCACATAGGCGGCGTGGACAAAGACACCGAAGTGGGAATGAGTGTGGTGCGTGCAGGGGTCTCAGAAAGCGCGGCACGTCTGCAGCTGAGACTCAACAGATTTATGGGGTACATGGTGATGTTTTGATACATATAATGTATAGTAACCAGATCAGGGTAATTAGCATATCCATCATGGCAAACATTTCTCTGTGTTGGGGACATTTGATCCTTTTAGCTATTTGAGACCACATATCGCTGTGAATTACCGTCATCCTGCAGCGTATAGAACTTAGAGCTTATTCCTGCTATCCAGCTGTAATTTTGTATTCTTGAACAACTCTCTCCCTATCCACCTCCCCAACCCCTCCCAGCCTCTAATTCTCTGTTCTGCTTTTTACTTCAATGAAACCAACATTTTTTGCTTCCACATAGTAGTGAAAACATGTGGTGTTTAACTTTCTTTTCCTGGTTTATTTCACTTGACATGCTTGTATTCTTAGAGGATCTCCTTGGCTGATGTCTAGAAAATGGATTGTAGGGTGCAAAAGTGGGAGCAGAGAAACAGGGAGGAGGCTTGTAAAAGAGGAAGAGGCGGTGACTGGACTGGGCTGTTGGGCCCGGAGGTGGAAAGGAAGCTGGATGAATGGTGCCTTGGCTGTGAGGGAAGGGTGCAGGAGTCAGTCCTTGGGCTTGGTAACAGGATGAACAGAGGGACTGTCCCCGAGATCCCAGAAACTGGTAAAAGTCACAGGTTCAGAGGGACGACGGGGCGTTTTGTGTTGGACTTGCTGTCTACGTGAAACAATTGCTCATGGAGTGATGTCGGCCTCGGCTCACCAGCAATGAGTATCTGAACAAGCCTAATGTGTACTTGCCTTAGTGTTTGGATGGGGATGCCGACGCACTGTCCAGGAGAGATGGCTTCAGGTGGGGGCCGCCAGAGGAGGTTCATGGAGGAGCTGAAGCTGGAGCTGGGCCTTGAACGATGGGCAGGACTTGAGGAGGGAAAGGAAGGCACATCAGGCAGCATGGACAAAGGCCCAGAAGTGGGAATAAGCGTGGTGCGTGCCAGGGGTCTCAGAAAGTGCAGCGCGGCGGCAGCTGAGACTCAACAAGCCACGTCAGCCCCCTCTGAATCTGCAGACTCAAAACCTGAGGTCGTGTCAGCATCCTGCCTCCTCTTGCCTCCCCTCCCCCACCTGCTGCCCAAAGCGAATGGGAAGGAAGGCCCCAGGAATGTTTGCAGACCTCCCCGCCGCAGCCCCCTCTTCAGCTCAGATGAAGCAGTTCTGCTTTTACCTGCTTTATGCGTTGCATTTCCACAAAACATTCGTTTCAAAGAAAGGTTGGCACGTGGCATAAAGCTGGGAACAACCTAAGTGTCCATCAATGTGGAGAACAGATAAATAAACCACAGTTGGCCACATGGGGACAAACACACAGCCGTGAAAGTGAAGGAAACGGAGCTACTGGGATGCACTCACAGACATGTAGTGAGCAGAAAGGCAGGTTGTGGAAAGACGCCGAGGACAAAGCCGTTTACATAAAGTTTAAAAGCATAAAACAACACGGCCTGCATGCACCAGTGTGAGGGTCTAATGGTGTGCACAGAAGCGCTAAACAGCCCGTGCGGGATGGTGGCTACCCCTGTGGAGGCTGGGCAGGAGAGATTGGGATCAGGGGTACCCGAAATGTTTCCCTGCTTGAGCTGTGGGCTGGGCACATGAGCATTTGCTACATGGTCAGCTCCGTTTTGTGTGGTTAAGACGATTTGGGATACTTTGTTCCAGAGGGGAGAGTGGAGGGAGTCTCCTAGACCTAGGCTCACACTCAGCTTCTTCCTCGTAGCTATGGGCCTGCGGGGGAGGGACTTCCCTTACTGGAGCCTCTTTTGACCTGTATAATGGGCATAACAAAATCTTACCCCGTGATCTCTCCTTCCCTCCCTCCCAACCTCCCTCCCATTCTCCTCACTCCCTCTTTCTTTCCCTTGCTTCTTTCCTTTCAACAAATATTTACAAAACATTCACTGTGTGGAAGACCCTGTGCAGAGTATGAGAGATACACTCCCTTATGGCACTCACAGTCTTGAGACAGAGACAGGCATAAGTCAAACAAGTAAATTAACACACGGCTACAAGCGAGAAGAGCTTGATCAGGATTAATACATGGCTGCAAGTTTCAGTGTTGAATAGCTGGAGACTCAGGCAGGGCAATCAGGAAGGTATCTCAGAGGAGAGATGCAGGAGTTAGCCATGGAGGGGTGACGAGAGTGGGGAGATGCATCTGGCAGAGGGCAAGGCATGAGCAAAAGTCCTGAGGTGGGAGCTCATAGGAGCTTGGTGTGTGGCGTTAACAGCACAGCAGGCAAGGTGGGCAGCCTGGCAGGGGAGGCTGGGAGGATGTCTGTTAACCCTAACCCTAGCCCTAGCCCTAACTTGGGCCTGCAGGGCCGGCAGTGCCACGCCCAGTGTGCGTGCTCAGGACAACCTTTCCCCCGTCCTTCTAGGGGCCGTGGCTGGGGGCACAAATGGATGAGGGAGCTCAGAAAGAGGGTGGGGAGCCTGGGCAGCTTCTGAAGAGCACCTGCAGCCGTCTGGATGCCAGGTACCCCCTCACTCCCTCCCAGCATGTCCCCCATTGTACATCCACACCCTTGGCCACGTTACTTTGCAGTATCCTCCCAGGGTGACTCCAGTGGACACTGCTCAGCCTGGGATTTGCTCTGGCCACTGGAATGAGAGCAGAGGACGTTGGGCGGAGACTTGGGCAGCACCTGTGCGGTGGGGCTCGTGGGCATGTGTCTCTGCGGCCACTAGCATACGCCCAGCCTGGCCTGCCAGTCCCGGGACGAGGCGGGGGCCATGTGGAGCTGTCCAGCGAGCCACCCACCAGAGGTGATGCACAGACTTGCAAGCTAGTTTAGTGCTTCTTGTTTGACCACAGAGACCTGCCTGGCTGTTTGTTGTGCGGCACCCAGTTCCTTGCTCCAGTGGCGTCCCTGGGTGTCGGCCCCTCCTGCCTTCAGCCGAGCTGGGAGGACCAAGAGAGGTAGTTGAGCCAAGCCCAGGATTCTGGTCTTGGAGCTGCTGAGGCCTCAGTCCAGGTGCCAGGCACACCCTTCCCCACATGTGGCTCAGTTTTCCCATCCGTATAATGAGACATCTGGCCCCGATTGCTGAGTCCTTCATGGGGCTTGACTATGCCATGTCCCTCCCTTACTGGAAGAACTTAGTGACTCCTCATGGCTTCGGGAGAGAACTCGAAGCCTCCTAGACCGGCATTCAAGGCCCTGAACAGCTTTCCTGCTGTCCTCACCTGCAGCTCAGTTCTACCACTCACTCTGTGCTTCAGCCATTTCTTACTGTTTCTAGTCTCCCATCATACTGCGCCTATTTGTGCCTCCACACTTTTGCAACCGCTATTCCTTCTGTGTGCAAAGTCTCTCACTGTATTCCTCTGCTTTGTGGATTCCTAGTGTAGGGTGTGTTTTGTCTTAACTTACAGTCACTGAGCTCTGACTGTATGCCAGGCATCTTGCCAAGCCCATGTATTCTAGCTTTGTCTTCCCAACAGCACTATGAGATGGGTATTATTTTTCCATTTTAACAGGAATAAACGGAGCCTCAGAGAAGCCAGTGGACTGGTCAGAGGCCACATAGCCAGTAAGAAGTGAAACCAGGACCCAAATCTGCATTTGAACCTGTGTCTGTCTTTCTCCAGAACCCATATCCTGTGTTGTCACCTCTATACCTCTTTCGCCTGCAGGATTCTTAGCACATGCATGAACTACTTTTATTGAGGCCACATTCTGCTGTGTGCCAGGCCCTCTGTGCCAGGCTCCTTGTGAGCAGTCACTTCCTTCATCCTCACACCAGCTCTAGGAGGTCATCACTCTTATGGATCCCATTTTGCAGATGAGAACAATTGAGGCCCAGAGAGGTGAAGTGACTGGTCTGAGGCCATACGGCCAGTAAGTGGTGAAGCTGGGATACATAGCCAGGCAATCAGATAGATGCCCAGGCCCATACCTGACATCTTGGCCATACTGACTTTTTTTGTTTTTCAGTAGAGTTGGGGTCTCGCTATATTGCCCAGGCTGGTCTCAAACTCCTGGCCTCAAATGATCCTCCTGTCTTGGCCTGTCAAAGTGCTGGGATTACAGGCATGAGCCACCACACCTGGCCCACATTGACTTTTAATTAATCATAAGCTCCCGGATCCAGTTAGGTTCCACCTCCAGGATGCTAATGGCCAGATCCTGGGGGATTCATTACCCTGGCCTATATCCCCTCCCCTCAGGGACTTCAGCCCTGACAGCCAAGGAGGCAACATGCCTTGGACAGAAGGCAGTGTTTGGTAGCACAGTTGGGCAGCCCGCTGCAGCCTTCAGCCTGCTGTGATGACCCCAGCCCCCACCCCACCCCTTGGGCCTCGGGCTCGGAATCCAAACAAACACAGAGCCAAATGACTTTCACTCTGTCCCTTCCAACCCAGTGATTTTGGAGGAGAATAAATACTGAAGCCGCTGGCATGAATAGAAATTAATATAAAACCGTGCTAACTGCACAGGGGTGTTTTTTAAAAAGAAAAAATTCTCAATTTAAAATCTCAACACAAATAGACTCTTATAAGGTCAAATGAAAGATAAATGCCTCAGGAAAGCAAAGAAGTCATCATTTGGGCTGAATTCTTTCTCTCTCTCTCTCATTCCGTCCTCCCTCCATATTTCTCTCCATCTCCTGTTTCTGCCTCCCTTGTGAGTTCTCACTTGCTCTTCTTGTCTGTGTGTTTAAATGCACCCATCTCTCACTGTCGTTTTAATGGCAGAATTTTAATCTCAGGAGAGTAGTGTGACCTTGGCCAAGTCATTTCCCAGCTTTGTGCTTCTGTTTTCTAATCTTAACAATAGGAATATAATTACTCCTTGCAGCGGGATAACAAGCACAGCAAGACTGACCTTCATAAAGGAAAAAAAACACGTGTCTACCCAGTGACGGGTGGTCTTGCCCCCTTCTAGGATCAGGCCTGGAGGGTGGGAAAGATTAGGCATAGCACCATCTGGTCACCGAGCAATGCCAACAGACCAATGTTGTGAGTAGTCCTCTGAACTTGGTCTCTTTGCTGTGTGATTCAGCCTAGAGTTGTCCTAAGAAAAAATGAGAAGCTGAGAAATACAGAAGGCCTGGTGAGGAGGAGGCACCATAAGGTGCAAGAAGACCCATGTTGAATGGGAAGCAATGTGATGAGTTCCAGTTAAACCAGAGAGATTGTGGTTAGCAAGGAAGGGCTCCCTGATGACTAGGGAGGAACAGAACCCTGTGAGATGCCTGTTGGAAGGGGAGGCACTCGGCTGTGATCTCTGTAGTACAAGGCTCACATCTTTCTTGTCACCATGATCTCTCCAGGGCATGACAGAGGGTCTGGGTCCATAAATATTAGTTGAGTGGCCAACTTAATGGGTGAATATATCTATTCCTGGAACCCCCTAAGACAAGACTAAGCAGTGTTTTCCCCCGAGCACAGAACCTTCCATGCAGCATGTGCTCAGCAACCGCTGACTGAGTGAATATGTAAGTTTTCCAGCTGCAAGTACTGCTGCTGCCTCTCCGTGATCTCTTGAGGACCAAGTGGACGTTGAAGGGGAGGGGGCATCTCCAGGGTGGAGCCAGGATGAGGGGCGCCTGAATGACACTTTATCAAGCAACCCAGGAATCTAATCTCTCCCTGGACAGCTTGAAGCATTCTGCTACCTGGAGGCAGAGGGTGGGACTGGAAGGCTCATGGTAGCCCAGTGTCACCTCCTGCCAAGGGGCACTAAGTCAGCAGACTGAGAGTAGGAACCTGGGACGATAGAAAGACTAGAAATAATAGCTCTTTGTTCCAGGAAAACACTTGACTGGGAGTTCGGAGTCCTGGTTTCTAAACTCAAATCCATGCAAAACAGGAGCATCAGGAGGACACCCAGGGCCTTCTAACAACAGGCGCTGCTCTAGTCATATATTGTGAATTAGAGTTCCTGGGAGGCAGCCTGGAGAGGGTCAGCATACAGGGTGCCATTAGGGCACGCTCTTACACACCTGGGGTGAGAAGGAGGAAGGGGGCCTAAGCGAGGGCGAGGTAGAGCAGCCTTGGCCAACCCTGGGGAGTGTTCTGAGCTGGGGAACTTCAGAGCTGTCCAGAATCAAAGAAAGCCTTTATGTCACCACGTCAATCGTGTACAGGCTGCCCTGGGAAGAGGTAGCAACTCTTGGGGAAGAAACTCTCTTCGGTAGAGGCCATTCCAGTAGGGCACTCACTGATTGTTGATGGTTTCCTGTCAGTAACTCCCAGTAGCCGGTAGAATAAATCCTTCAGTTCTGCCGGGCTCGGTGGCTTAGCCTGTAATCCTGCGCTTTGGGAGGCTGAGGTGAGTGGATTGAGCCCATGGGTTTGAGACCCGCCTGGGCAACTTGGTGAGACCTCATCTCTACAATAAATAAAAAAACGAACCAGGTGTGGTAGCGCGCGCCTGTAGTTCCAGCTACTTGGAAGGCTGAGGCGGAAGGATCGCCAGAGACCAGCAGGTTGAGGCTGTGGTGGCTGGGAGCAGCCACTGCACTCCAGTCTGGGCGACAGAGTGAGACTCCAATTCAAAAAAAACAAAAACAAACAAAAAACAAATCCTTCAGTTCTGAGGGGGATCTGGGTGTGCATTGCAGGACACAACACAGCATATTACTCCCATGAGCATTACTCCCTATTGCAATCCTATAAACTAGATATTATTATTCAGTTTTACAGATATCAAAACTGAAATTTGGAGAGTGTACCAACTTGTCCCAAGCCACATAACTAGTAATGACTACTTGTGGAGCTGATTCAAACCCATGGCTTTCTGTCTCTCAATTCTGTTCTTTTTCAACCATACCTTATTGCCTTAAACTCCTTCATTCCTCCCACCCATCCAGATCCCATCTTGTCGCTCTGAAGATTTTGACAAATGACCTCCTCTCCTGAGTCCCAGCCTCTCCGTCTGTAAAAGAAGGAGATTCAGTTACATGTGAGATTCTTAACCAGGGGTCTACAAACCCCATGATGTAGTGGGCTAATTTTGGAATGTCTGAGCAAAATGTTGAGTTTTTAATAATTTTTCTGGGTAGAGGGTCCATGAGGCTGCTTATATATTAAAAGGCTTATGAGTCCCCAGAAAGTTTGACATATACCAGACCAGATGGTCCAAGGACCTCTTCAGCCCACACATACTGCGATTTTGCACCCTTGAGAGCTGAAAGACCACGGACTGCACCAAAGTAATTCAGCACCATGGTCAGAGCCAGGGCCAGCGGTCTTCTAAGAGGAGGTTCCATCCCATGTTGACTCAGAGAAGGATGACAGAAGAGCCTTGACTGCCCAGCATCAGTGGGATAGAACGTCAGAATCTGCAACAGACACAGATGGCTTTTCCCTCCTCCCTCTTCTTGTGAAAGAGTCCCAAATGTTGCAATTGTCCTCACAGTGACATTTCCCCCATCCTGGGGGCCTCCTGTCCCTCTCCCCACAACAGTGACGAAGAGGGTATCGAGCCGGGCAGTGGAGTACCCCAGTGACAGATTAGCACTGCCAACCGCCGACACAAAACCATTTGGTGTGGGGAAATGATAGATGCTAACACTCATTTTAAACACAGGCAACTGAATTCCTGCAGACAGGCGCCACGGCTGGAATTTAGGGCACAGCTGCTAGGTTCAGATAAGGTGCAGAATCGGCCCAGCATACTGCGATGTTACTTAATAATGAAAATGTGGTGATTGATGCTGCTGTCTCGAGGATATAACCTCCCCATTTGGAGGTTTTCAGCTCCCAAATCATCCATTCCACCGTTTTTTCCCCTTTCTTTCTTTCTTTTTTTGGAAAGGAGATGTGTGTGGGGGGTGTGGATAAAGGGGTGAGGGGGCTGGCAGCAGGGAGTTCATGATCCTGAAGAATGAGAAAAAGTCCAAAGCGCTTAGTTTGAAGGAATTCAATTCCAGCATGCTCACCTGGGACAGCAAGTTCTACATGAAAAACTGGGTTGAACCAGTTACCCTCGATATCTTCATGGCCAAGGGCTTCTTTTACTACCCTCAGCCTCATTTCTATGATGTCACAAAGAGCCAATCAGAGTGTTTGAGACAGAATTCCAATCCCACCTCTACTGAGCTCCACAAGAGATGAGCCATTTGCTGGCTGCCTCCTGAACAGCGCCCCTTGCAGAAAGCCTCGGGTCTGGCATGTCCAAAACAGATCTGGGTTAGAATACCCAAGCCTGTCCCTTTTTCTCACCTTGGCAAGTGGCACTTCTCAAGGCTGACATCTGGGCATTATCCTAGACTCCTCCTTCTCCTCCATCTCCCAGGCAGCCCACACCTGCTATTTTTGCCTCCCAAATCACTCTCCCTTGAATTTACCTACTTTTATTTTATCCCCACAGCTCCTGCTCCCTCCTCCTAAATAGCCACCAGTCTTTCTCTCCAATCCACCTCCCACCCTGGCCATCAGAGTAGTTTCCCTAAATGGAAAAATGCCATGTCGCTCCCATGCTTAAAGTTCTCACAGGGATTCAATGTCTGCATGACAAGTCCCTGTTTCCCTATTTTGACACCCATGACCTCAGATCTGGGCCCAGTGCCTCCCTCCATGTTCCTCACACTCTGCTGGAACCACATGAAATACATACTTATTTCTGCCTCCTTGCCTTTGCACATGCTGTTCCTTCTGTCTTGCATGTTCTTCCTCTCCTTTGTCTATCTGAAGGCATTCATTCTTCAAGACTCAAGACTTCAAGGCTCAAATACCCCCCGCCGAGAAGTCTTCTTTACTATCCTCCCCAACTCCAGACAATGTCAGTTTCACGTTCTTCCATGCTGCTGCAATGATAATCACCCTGCACTACCAGGATGCATCGCCATCACGGCCTCACCTGCTATAATTGGGCTCAAATCCCTGTTCTGTAATTCATCAACTGTATGAACTTGGTAAAGCCACATTCTCCCTCTGGCCCTCAGTTTCCTCCTCTACAACATGGGGATAATAGAACCTAGTACTTTACCTGGATGTAAAGTGTCCAACACGCACCCAAGAACACAGTAGGAGCTTAATCAATATTAATTCCCCGTTCGAGGAGGTTGTTAATTGGGAGCCTATGAAAGACTTGGGCAGTGCTTGTCCCAGGTCAGTGTCCTTAAAAGCAGAGCTTCAGAGGAATTTTATGCCCAGGACATACTGAGGAAGAGCTCTCAGGGAAAACCAGCAGGGGAGGCAGGGACGTGAGAGAGGGAAAAGGGAGCGAACAAGTCTGCTGTTGTCCCAGGTAAAGTCTGTCCTTGCCTGACTCAAGGGGGCTCTGGAGCACAAGCTGCACCACTGAGTTGTCCTGCTTTGAAACAAGGGACTCGCCTTCGTACCCCCTATCAGCCATTGCTGGCTGTAGGCTGATCCAGGGTGGGGGGGAGGAGGGTGTAGGTTCCAGAAAAGGTGGCCCTGGCCAGCTGAGGGCAGTTCTGCGAGAAAGGAGCAGCTGTCGAGGGGCTCTGAAGCCTACAGCCACAGGGAACAGGTGTGCCTACCTGCGGAGGGGTCTGGACGAGATGCCAGCAGAATCCGTGAGAGCCACGGGAGACAGTCACTGCCTGAAGGGAGTTCCAGGGTGGCTTTGCATGGGATGAAGGCAGAGTCCAGACTTGACAGCTACCTCAAGTTCCACTCATTCTGTAATTCATGGGACATCCCAAAGATACTTATCACATACGTGCTGTGTTCCAGGAACCATGCTGGGCTCTAGAGAGGCACTGGCAACCAACAGTGGGGCACTTAGGGGCCTCACAGTTTAGGAGGGCGGCACATGTTCATCACATGATTTGCCTTCAAAGACAAAGGTCTCTGAAGAGAAGAAACTCAGCTCTGTTAGAGGGTGTAGCAGAGGGACTCGGGTCAGCTTGAGGGGTTGAGGAGGACTTCCTGGAGGAAGAGACTCTTGAGATCTGAAGCATAAGGGTTTACCAGTGAAAGAAGGGGTGATAGTTAGTTAGCTGCTTCTTTTTTGAAGTCCTGCTAACAAATGTGGGGGAGTGCCAGTCTTAGAGCTGTTGTGAGTCATTCACACTTGAGTATAAATGAGAATTTGCTCCTTTTTTGAGAATAGAATTTGCTGAAGGGTAATGAAGAAGTCTGAGGGGCAATGAATCCTTTGGAGAAAAAGTCATAAAAGGACAGAAAAGAAAGATAAGGGCTTTGAGATAAACATGCTGATTTTGAATTCTGCAGCCACTGATCCCCACCTCATGGCGCCCCTCTCTCTCTGGTGCATCCTCTCTCTCTCTCTCTCTCTCTCTCTCTCTCCCTGGAAGCTGGTGGGAAGAAGCTTGGTTCGGAGCCAGCCGCGTTCAGCAACTGCCTGTTGTGAAGCCAGAGGTAGCAGCTGCCCATGCAATATGATCTAAATGCTTAGCCCTGCTCTCTCCCCGCCCAGCCCCGCCACCAACAGCCCCTGATCCCTGCCTGAAATTCCCACCGTCGGCATCTCCAAGCCTGTGAGTCCTGGGAGCTCCTTCCCACTCTGGCTCTCCCTCCTGACCTTGAGCTTGTCCCTTCCTTTCTCTGGATGCAAGAGCAGGTTGGATTCTGCCACCACGAGGTCCCTACCGCCCTGGCTGTCTGTGTTTCCTCCTCATCATGGTTAACCTACTGAGGCTGCAAACTCAAGGCGGTCATCTGGAGACCCCAAGAAGCCTGGGGGATGCCTGATCCCCTGGAGCTCAGGTCAGTCCCTTCTTAGGTCTTTGGGCTGGCAGGGGCTGTGGCCCAGGGGTTGGGAGGGGGAAGGGCACTGGAAGAGGTCCAGACCCTGGCGGCCCTCTGAGTGCAGCCAAATGACTTCTGCTCCCAGATTGCTGCCTGCAGCTGTCAGACACGCATCAAGGTCAGGGGTGTGCATCTGCCCCAGACACAGCAATAATGGCTTCTAATGGACTGTAAACAGGTGAAGTTGGCTGCAGAGACACAGCTGCTGCTGCAGGAGCAATAAATGCTCCTTTCTCCTTAACCCTCTCCTGGATTTTGGTCCTACCAGAACCACATTAACTCTAACAGTCCCCATCCAAAGACCTGCTCGCCTGGAGTCTCGTCCACCCTCAACAGCAAGCCGAGAAGGTTATTACTGTGTCTACTTTACAGACGGGGAAACAGGTCCAGAGAGGGCCAGAGACTTGCCTGAGGCCTCGGAGCTGCGATGTGGTTCATCCAGGACTAGAACTCTGGCTTGTCTGGTCTCAGCCAAGCTGCTAACCACTACACTACCCTGCCCGCAGTCACTGATGGTTTGTCCTGGATTTTACTGGGAGATGTAAGAGCGGTAAAAGTGGCCTTGGAGCCTGAGGTCTGGAGGGGAAGGTGAAGACCTTTGTGACCTGGGTTCAGATCTCTCACTTCCCATGTGGCCTTGAGCCCATGAATTAACTTCTGTAAGTGTCACCTTCCTCACCTCTAAGGTGGAGCAGGAGGATAATTGTGAGCGATGAGAGAATTTAGGTGACAAAGTGCCTGGCACCGCGGTCTCAGGACATGTTAGTCTCTTGAGTACATCTGCGATGTCCTAGGCTTCCTGGAGGAGGCGATCTTAGCATGGGGGCCGATGGATGAACAGCAGTGGCCCAGGTCCCAAAGCCAGCCCTACTCTGGGAACCCTGGGCGATGCAATCCCCAAGGTCATCATGTGCCAGGCGGGCAGGAGCAGCCTCCTTCCTCTCCCTCAAGCCCTGGGCTGGCTCCGAGAGGAGACAGTGAAGCCCATAAACAAGACCACCGAGGAAGCTGTTATTTCTGCCTGCGCAGCGCCACCATTTCCCGTCACGCTACTACTTTTAGTGCCCAGGCAGGGGAGGGTGATGGCTCCTCCCATGGGTCGTATGTTCTGAGCCTGTTAGACGCCAGCTGGGGAGGTGAAGGAGCGAGGGCAGGGGCGAGTGGGGGAGGAAGGATGGGGTCTCATCCTCCGTCATCTCCGACTCTGGGCCAAGGCTGCCCTCCCCACAGGTGAAGAGCTCGCCCTCTTGGATCAGCTTCCCTCAGTGGACCCTGGAAGAGGCACCTTTAGCCTCTGCTGTGGCCCTGTGCACACCTGAGGCTCACATCCCTGCCCTGTCCCCTCCCCACCCTGTTTCTCTCCAGAGCTCTTCTCACCATCTGAAATACTGATACTTGACTTATGTGCTGTTTCTCCCCAGCAGACCATCTCCCCTCACTGGACTCCCTGAGGGCGGAGATGTGTTTACTGCTCTATCCCGGCACCCGGACCAGTGCCCTGCACATAGTAGGTGCTCAATAAAGTAAGGACAGTACTCATCCATGCCACCACCCTTGTTATCTCACATTTCATTCAAAACACATGGATGCTGGTAAATGAACCTGCCCCTTGTGGTACTCAGTTCTTTGTTTCTGTGATAAATCACTCAGTATTACAGACTCTAAATCCATCTAAGTTGCTGTGAAGTTTATAATTTTGCCCTTCTTTATGGTTGCATAATATTTCATCATGTATATGTACCACATTATTTTAATCCAGTCTACTTTCGATGGGCAGCATGGTTGGTTCCATGTTTTTGCTGTTGTGAATAGTGCTGCAATAAACATGCATGCGCAGGTATCTTTTTTGTAGAATGATTTGAGTTCCTCAGGGTATACTCCCAGAAGGGGGATTGCTGGGTCATATGGGAGGTAGATTTTTAGATCTTTTAGGAATCATCACACTATTTTCCACAGAGGTTGTACTAGTTTACACTCCCATCAACTGTGTAGAAGTGTTCCCTTTTCCCCACGTCCTCTCCAGCATCTGTTGTTTTTGAGTTATTGTGATGGCCAACCTGACTGGAGTTAGTGGTATCTCAGTGTGGTTTTAATTTGCATTCTTTGATTATTAGTGAGACTGAGCACTTTTTAATTGTATCTGTTGGCTGCTCGTGTGTCTTCTTTTTGAGAAGTGTCTATTCGTATCTTTTGCCCACTTTTTAATAGAGCTGCTTTTTTTCTTTTCATCGTTTAAGTTCCTTGTAGATCCTAGATATTAGACCTTTGTCAGATATACAGTTGGCAAATATTTTTTCCCAGTCTGTGGGCTGTCTCCCCACTTTCTTGATGGTTTCTTTGGCTTTTCACAAGAATTTCAGTTTGATAAGTTTCCACTTGTCTATCTTATCTCTTATGGCATGGGTACGTGGGGTTTTGATCAGGAATTGGTTGCCAGTTCCAATTTTCATAAGGTTATCTCCTGCATTTTCTAAGGTGCTCATAGTTTGAGGTTTTACGTTTAGGTCTTTGATTCATTTGGAGTTGATTTTTGTGTATGGTGATAGGTAGGGGTCTTGTTTTAATCTTCTGCATGTGGTCAGCCAGTTTTCCTGCACCATTTACTGAATAAGTTCTCCTCTCCCCAGTGGTTGTTAGTGGAAGCTTTGCCAAAGATGATTGGTTGAGAAATGAGGTTTTGTTTCTGGATTCTCTATCCTGTTCCATTGGTCTGTATGCCTGTTCTTGTACCAATACCAGACTGTTTTGATTATTGTAGCCTTATAATAAAGTTTGAAGTCTGGAAATATGATACCTCCTGCTTTGTTTCTTTTGCTGAGGATTGTTTTGGCTATTCATGGTCATTTATGATTCCATATGAATTTCTGTAATGTTGTTTCCAGGTCTGAGAAGAATGCTGCTGGTAATTTAATGGGTATTGCATTAAATCTGTAGATTCCCTTGGGTAGGATGGACATCTTAACAATGTTGATTCTTCCAGTTCATGAGCATGGAATATTTTTCCATTTGTTTGTGTCATCTTTGATT
>NW_007258385.1:81619-100833 GCF_000164805.1 Carlito syrichta | reverse complement strand
TCATCTTTGATTTCTTTGAGCAGTGTTTTGTAGTTTTCATTGTAAAGGTCTTTCACTTCTCTGGTTAGGAAGATACTTAGGTATTTCATTTTGTGTGTGTGTGGTTATTGTGAATGGGATTGTGCTTTTTATTTGGTTCTCTGCCCATTTGTTGTTGGTGTATAGCAATGTTACTGTCTTTTTCATGTTGATTTTGTACCCTGAGACTTTGCCAAAGTCCTTTTTCAGTGCAAGGTTTTTGACAGATTCTCTTAGATTTTTGAAGTGTAGAATCATATCATCAGCAAAGAGGGATAGCTTGACTTCCTCTTTCTATACTTGGATACCCCTGATTTCCTTCTCTTATCTGATTGTTCTAGCTAGGACTTCCAGCACTATGTTGAACAAGAATGGTGAAAGTGGGCAGCCTTGTCTTGTTCTGGTTTTCAGGGGAAAAGCTTCCAATTTTTGTCCATTTAGCTATATGTTAGCTGTGGGTTTATCATAGATGGCTCTTACTATCTTGAGATATGATCCTTCTATGCCTAGGTGTTCAAAGGTTTTTATCAAGAAGGGATGCTGGATTTTATTGAAAGCTTTTTCTGCATCTAATGATATAACCATGTGATTTCTATTTTTACATTTGTTGATGTATTTAATTACATTTATGGTCTTGCAGATGTTGAACCAGCTCTGCATCTCAGAGATGAAGCCTCTTTGGTCGTGGTGGATGATTTTTGAGATGTGTTGTTAGATCCAATTTGCTAGAATCTTGTTGAATATTTTTGTATCTATGTTCACCAGGGATATTGGCCTGTAGCTCTCTTTCTTTGTTGGATCTTTACCTGGTTTGGTATCAGTGTGATGTTAGCATCATAAAATGATTTGGGGAGAGTTCTGTCTTGATTGCTTGGAAAATTTCCAATAGGATTGGTATCAGCTTCTCCTTGTATATTTTGTAGATCTCTGCTGGAAAGCCCTCTGGTTCAGGGCTTTTTTTTTTTGTGGGTAGTTTTCTTATGATGGCATCTATTTACTATGTTGTTATTATTGGTCTATTTAATGGCTCAATTTCTTCTTGTTTCAACCTTGGGAGGTTGTGTGATGTTAGAAAGTCCTCCATTTCATTTAGGTTTTCAAGTTTGTTTCTTTACAGGTGTGCATAGTAATCTCTGGTACTCTTTTGTATTTCTTCAGAGTCCGTTGTGATTTGATCTTTTGCATTTCTGATTGTGTTTATTTGGGTTTTTTCTCTCTTTTTCTTGGTCAGTCTGCCTAGGGGCTCATTAATCTTATTTATATTTTCAAAGAAACAGATATCTGTTTCGTTGATTTTTTGAATAATGTTTTTGTCTTTTATGTCCTGTGTTTGGGCTTTTACTTTAGTGATCTGAATTCTTCTGCTGAAGTTAGGGTTTTAGTGGTCTTGTCTTTCCAGCTCCCTTAGGTGATTTGTTAGGTTGTTAACTTGTGATCTTTCCATTTTCTTGACGTATGTTCATAAAGAAATAAATTCCCTTCTCAGTACTGCTTTCATGGTATCCCAGAGGTTTTATTTTCATTTGTTTCCGGAAATCTTTTAATTTCTGCTTTGATTTCTGTGTTGACCCAGGAGTTGTTAAGCATCATGCTGTTTAGTGTCTATGTCTCTGTGGGTTTGGGAGTAGCTTTGTTGGTGTGGATATTTATTTTTATTCCACTATGGTCTGAGAAGGTGCATGGGAGTATTTCAATCTTATGGAAATTGTTTAGGCTTGATTTATGGCTGAGGGTGTGATCGATCTTGGAGTATGTTATGTGGTGATGAGTAGAATGTATTTTCTGTGGTTGTTGGGTAGAGTGTTCTGTAGGTACCTATTAAGTCCATTTGGTCATGTGTCAAGTCAAGGTTCTGGATCTCCTTGTTGATTTTTTGCCTTGATGATCTATCTATCTAGGGTTGTTAGTGGGGTATTTAAGTCTCCAGCTATGATAGTGTTTGAGACAATGTCTTTTTTTAGTTTACCTAAAAGTTGCTTTATAAAGATTGGTGCTCCTATGTTGGGTGCATATATGCTTAGGATGGATATTTCTTGTTGATGAACTGAACCTTTTATCATTATGTAGTGACCTTCTGTATCTTTGAAATTTTTGACAACTTAAAAGGATATTTTGTCTGACATTAGGGTCACGACTCCTGCTTTCTTTTGTGTTCAGTTCACTTGATAAATTGTTTTTCATCCTTTTACTTTGAGTCTGCGAGTGTCCATTCTGGTGAAATAAGTGCTTGCTGTTTAAACCACCCAGTTTCTAGTGCTTTGTTACAGCAGCCCAAATTGACTGAAGCAGTTGACACCCTGGCTGTGACACTCTACTACAGTTTTGCAAGATGTCAGTGCTACCATTCAGGGAAACTGGTACAGGGCCCATGGGATCACAAACTTCAGTTCCGCCCCTTTCTCCATCTGTGGCCTTGGACAAGTCACTTCTACTATTTGACTCTCAGTGTCCTTATTTGTAAAATGAAGGTAAAATAAAAGTCACTTATAGCCGAAAGGCAACGAGAGGATGTCATATCCAAACTGATGGGGTGCAGACAAAATTGTATTCAGAGGGAAATGCATAGTCTTGAATGCCCTTGTGAGAATACAAGGCTGATTAAATATAAATCACCTAAAATTCCAATTTAAGATACTAGAAATATAGCAAAATAAATTAAAAGAAAGTGGAAGGAGAACTTGAGATAAAAGCAGAAATTGATGAGCTTGAAATGGAGATAATCCCTACAACACAGAGTTGTGGCAAGAATTAAATAAGACCCGTCATTCAGCCACTCAGGGAAAATGCATTGCATATACTGGAATGTGTTAGGACTTGTGTGCTAAGTCCTCGGGGCAAAGCAGTGAACAAAGCACCGAGGGTTTCTGCCATGAAGGTGGTACTGAGATCTCTGGCGCAAGAGCAGCTGTGCCGAGGTGGAGGAGAGGCCAGCGTTCCGGGCCTTGGGTGAGCGCGCCCAACAGCCCTTGAGGGAGGGCTACTGCTCCTCCACTTTCCAGCTGAGGAGACTGAGGCTCAGAGAGGTTCATTAGCTTGCCTCAGCTCTTGCAGCAAGCAAGTGAAGTTGAGACTGAAGCAGCGGCTTCGCCTGGGCTTCCTAACACACAGGGCCAGAGCGAGGCCTCCTGGGAGGTGGGACTCGGGCAGCCAGAACACAGGAAGAGAGGCAGAAAGGACAGGCAGCACGCAGAGCAAGGTATTCAAGGGCCTGCCACGGAAACGTGTCTTCCTGAGCTCATGTAGCCCGGTGCTGGGTCACCTGGGGTGGCAGATGCAGATTTTTTGAACAGGGCATTTGTCTGTGACTCCTTCCAAGCTCTTGACTGCCAATGTTCTTTGTTTGCTCCCAGGGTTGCTGTGACCCATCCCCTCCAGGAAGCCACCGGGGAAGCCTGTTCTAAGCCTGGTGGAAGTCACCAGAGCCTCTCTCAGATGGGCTTGGACCTGAATGCCAGCTGCTGCCACTTGGCAGGCTCCACGGAGGCTGTCCTGAAGGCTGTTCTTCACCCAGGGGAAACTGAGACAGCTGAGGTAGAAGAAGAGGCAAAGGCAGAAGCTGGGCAGGAGAGGAGAGGTGAGTGGGAGTCAGTCTGGGAAGATGCATTGTCTGGGCTTGGCGCACCGGGCCATCTGGTTCTGGCACTTGCACACAGGAGGCCAGAGCTGAGGCTAGGAGGGTGGGCAGGAGCCAAGGCCCAAGGCCTCCCTGACTGACTGTGATGTGGAGCTTTGTCTGCAGGGCAGTGGGGAGCGTGGAGGACTCTGAGTGCCTGGAAGCATGGCTGGCACCAAGAGCAACCTGGAAAACCCTGGATCCCCCTGGCAGGTGTGGGCCCAGTGACCTCTGACTGGTGGGGAACTGGGGTTGCCCTGTCACCCCCCACCCCACCTGTCCCAGCCTGGTCCAGAGGCTGGCAGCTGGGCGCTACCCATGACGAGTGCAGCGCGCACCCTTCAGCGTGACATTGGAGCGTCGCTGGGGGAACGGAGGGTGACGGAGCGCCATCCCAGGCGGTAATGGCTCCAGCGCCGGGAGGAAAATGACATAAATAATATCCCATTAGAGGCGCCGCGCTGCTCTGCTGAGTGCCTTGTTTTGCTGGCAACATTATGGGCTTCATAAACAGACTCATTTATTTTCCAGTCCTTGCTCTGGCTGAGAGGGGGTGGGGGGATGGGGGGGGGAAGGTGATGAGGGCGGTGGAGTCAACAAGGGGCAGGGACTGTGGGACTCACGTCTGCCGGCGGCCCAGGCCACAGTCAGCCCCTCTGGGCCCCGGCTCACGGCCTCCGGGGCAGGCCCCCAGGCCTCGGCCTCACCCTGCCTCCAGGCCTGGCCCACGCTCCCTCCCTCCATCTGGAATGCTCTCCCAGTGTCCTTAGAAACCACGCCACTTCCTTAAGGCTGACCCAATGCTCTTGTTCCCTGAGGCTTCCTTAAACCCCCACCGGCACATGACCTCGGGGCCCCTGGAGGACATTCTGGGGACAGACAGATCACCTTTCACAGGAGAACCCTGAGGTTGAAGAGGGCTGAGGCGTCCACACATTCAAATCCCGACCTGGCAGTCCCATGCCTGGTGGCCTGCGGAAGCCCTCGGCCCTCTTCAACCTCAGGGTCCTCCTGTGGCAGGTGGCTGGTGGTATCTTACCGACTCGCCATGAGAAGTCTCTTTGAGGCTTGTCTGGAACACAGTTGCTTTCCACAAATGATCGTTCTCCGTGTCCCCTGTGCTTTGGACGTAGAAATGTCATTCTCCTCTCTCCAAAGGGTCAGGTGATTGCCCTAATTCCGTCCTTCTGGAAGCGAGTCTTGGGCTTTGTGTCTGGCAGGGGCCAAGGCAGGTTTGCGGCTACAGCCAGAGGAGCTCTGGTCAGGATGTGGAGCTCTGGGCCTTGTCCAACTTGCATAGTGATGAGCTGTGTGATCTGGGCGAGTCTCCTCCCCTCTGTGGGCCTCCCTTCCACCAAGGGTTAAACAAAAGGACATTTGTGGTAGCTCTCAGCCCTGCTTCCAGGATCCCAGAAGGCTTCTACCTGTCTTCTACCTGTCAGGAGCTGCCCTCTGACTTCAGGGTCAGAGATAATTCAGGCTCAGATGCTGCTCTGCTGTGTGGCTTTGGGCGCAAACTGAACATCTCTGAGTCTCAGCTTCTGTGTCTGGAAAAGAAGGATAATAAAGCCCACTTCACGGGGTGGTTATAATAATTTAATGAAATTATGAAATCGTGGTATTTACTGAACATCTCTTATGTGCCAGACACTATTGACTGCTGGGAACGCAGTGGGGGGACAAGATTCTTCCCCCTTTTGCAGAGCTTATATATTAGAGAGAGAGAGAAAGAGAATCGGCCATCACATAAGAAAACTGCATAAGTGCCAGCTGTGATGTGTTATAAAGAAAAAAGCAAAAAGGAGCTACAGGGTCCTGTAGTGCTCTTGGTTAGGGAGGGCTTCCCTGAGGAGGTGACGCCTAAGCTGAGAGCGTGGCTATACAACAAACGAAACCCAGTGGCTTTCAACCACAGTAGTTTGACTGGTGCTCATGGTGTCTGTGGACTGGGGATTCAAAAGGGCTCTGCCGAGCGGCTCTGCCTCAGAAGATGGGGGGCTGGAGCCTCAGGGGCTGCAGGACACCTCCTTCCCTCTCTGCGGGTGTCTCAGGGCTCCTCCACGGAGTCTCTCTGAGCTGTGAATTTGAATAACAGAGTATAGGCTGCAGGAAAGAAAGCAGGGAGGCTGTAGCTTCACCCAGGCAGAGATGCTGGTAGCCTGAACCTGGGAGGTTGCCAGGAGGTGATAGTGACAAACGGACAGGACGACAATAAACCGGGAGGCCAAGCCGACAGAAACAAGTGATCAGACAAGGAGCAAGAGGAGAAAGAGACAAAAGTGACTCCCAGGTTTCTGGCAAAGCTTAATCTTGTTTGACAGCTCAGAGAGGTTAAGTGACTAGCCCATGGCCACACAGCACATTTGTGGTACCACCAGGAAGAGAAGCCAGGCATTGTGCCCAGAATTCACTGCTACCCTCTGGGCCAGTCCCGACTTGGAGATGTTGCTGCAACCAGGTGCTTGGTCCTCTTCTCTCTGTCTCTTCCGCCCTCCCCTCCCACGCTCTCCCCTCCTTCCTCCCAGGATACGGGCTGCTGTGGTTGACGAGGCCCAGCAGGTGTGCCTCGCTGAGCTGTCGGCGTGATGAACGGCTTCCCTTGGCTGAGCAGATAACGGTACACACACAGGTCAGGGGGGGCCGTGTAGCCCATCCATCAGGCCCAGGAGTGGGCGGAGGGCCGACACACCCTCGAGCCTGCTATCTGCCACAAATATGTTTCCCCCCCAAGGTGAACAGGAAGAGTGACGGCTGGCGCCTGACATCAGCAGGGCTGGTGCTCACCAGAGCCAACATGGCCCTCCCCAGGCCCCAGCCTCCTGTGCCTTCCCTGGGAGCCGGGTCCAGCCTCTGGGGTGTGGAGCCACGGAGGGCCACAGAACCGCAGGCTCTTCGAGCCTGGAGTGCTGACTCTCCCAAACAGAGGGCAGAGCCCTCGATTCCTTGAGGTGGGGTCATGCCGTGGTGAGAAGCAGGGACTCTGGACCCTGCTTAGCCTGCTCGGGTTCAAGTCCGGGTTCTACCACTTAATAGCGGCGTTGTCTCACAAAGCAAACACGTTGCGAGGACGGCAAGAGTGTCTACACCATGGTGGCGGGGGGCCCCAGAGGAGACATCTTTGTGAAGTGCTGAGAACTATGCCCAGTGCATTAGTAGAAATACAGAGTTTTTCAATTCAGGGTCTTCAGTTCTGAGTCCTTGAGACAGAGAACCTGAAGCCTTTGACTCTTCTCAGGGCCGCAGACTTCCAGCATCTTGCTAGTGTAGATCTCAGTCACCCCTGCAGGGGGCGTGCTGAGGAGTGGCCTAGCTGGGCGTCAGCTCTGCAGTCTCCATCGCCTCTTCCCCACGCTTCACTGGGATGGCTGCTAGTTTCTCAGCCTTATGTTCAGTGTCCTGGAAACCCAGCGACCAGCTGCCCACTGGCCAGAGGGTTGCCCCACATAGGAATGCTCACCACACATTGCTCAGCACCTCAGTCTGCTCACATCCATTCATCTAGCTATCCACCCAGACCATCCGTCCCTCCGTCCACCTAACCGTCCATCCTCCCATCCATGTATCTATCCACTGTTCCATTCACTACACCCTCATGTTCACCAGCCAGTCTGCGGTCTACCCATCGATATGGATTTTCTCATCCATCCATCCATCCATCCATCCATCCATCCATCCATCCTTCTGCTATCCATCCATCTTCTCATCCACCCATTGATTCATCTTCCCATCATCCATGTATCCATCCGTCCATATTTGTCCATTCCCCTCCTTCCCATCGACCATTGCCCCCTCCCTTCCTCCCTTCCTTCCTCCCTTCTCCCTTTCTACTTTTCTTCCTTTCTTCCTTCCTTCTTCATTTTCTTATCCATTGATCTATCCATTTATTCAACACTTATTATCTGTCACATACAAGGTACTGGGCCGGGCTGTCAAGGAAGGTGTATGCATTGGTTTCAACTTCTACTCTCCCCGAGCTTCCAGTCTGGCAGGCCAGAGGAGACACGAACACAGCCCAGCCAACACAAGACTGTCCTGATTTGGCAGAGATAAAAAACCATGCAGAGTGACAGAGAGAATTCTCATTTCTGATGGTGCCTCTAGGACAGCTTCGTAGGGAAGGTGGTATTTGATCAGGATCTTGAAACCCTGTCTTGATGACATCACAGGTGGCTTGATGTTTTGGGGGACTGGGAGGAGAAGGGTGGGGAGCCTCAGGCACCATCTAGTCAACTGGATGACCAGGGCTAGGAGGTTCCCTTTAAATACCCTGTGAAGGGTTGGTGCAAGGCCTGCTTGCCTGCCTCCTGGGCTGAGAGGCTCACTACAAGACAAGGAGAAAGGCCTTGAGACCGCCACCATGCTCCAGGAACTTAAAGGCATGAGGGGCTCTGTCCAATCTTCCCGACTCCCAGGGATTGCCTATGACTGTTGTCTGTGGTGGGAGGGTGTTCTGGACCCAGTGTGTCTGGCTCACATCTCAGTTTCTCATTTACTAAATGTGTGGCCTGGGACAGGTCAATCCACTTCCCTGAGACTCAGTTTACTCATCCGCAGGATGGGGATGGTGATCAGAGACCTCTCATTGGATTGTTACAAGGATTAAATGAGCTCAGACAGTCATGGTGCTTAGTAGGAGTTCGTTACTATTTCAGGAGATTCTATCAGGGCCACACAGGGCAGCTCAGGGGACAGCATCAACACAGGGAAACAGGGACAGTGCTTGGGAAGAGGGGAAAGGGGACACTTTGGCAGAGTTGGAAGTGCAGCCACTGACAGACTGTCAACACCAGGAAGATTCTATGGACCATGTCCCCCCACCTCACATTCCGAGGAACCATTGAGGGACTGGTGGGCTCCACACATGCGAACGAGATGCTGTGGGGTAAGAACCCAAAGAGAGAAAGCGATATGGCCAGTGCCTGGGACTGCAGAAGGAGCTGGAGCCACAGCGAGAGGGGCTGCCAACGGCAGGATGAGAAGCCACGTAGGAGAGCCTAAGCTAAGCCTCCCCTCCTCCTGCCCTCTGGTCTCTGTGGCCTGGGGGTCTGGGGAAATGGATCAGGGACCATGGGCCTGCCCTTGACGCTTGCAGAACCCAGATGACGGTCTCTCAGGGCTTGTGATGCTGCTCAGCATGTCCTGATGCTGCTCAGCAATGTCCTGAGGAAGGAGCCGGCTCACCCTGGGGCCGAAGGGGGTGGGCTGCCAGGCTGCTGGTGCCCACAGTCACAGGGAGCTTTGCGGGCAAATCCAGCTAGAAATGCCTCATGCGAGAGTCGCCCCTGCAGATTCACCAGGTGTGTTGCCACATCGAGCAGCGACGCGGCAGGGAAAGCCCAGACTCCGCCGTATGATGCATCCCTCACCCATCAAATGGGAATGCTAGCAACAGGGCCATTTATTCATTTGTTAGCTTATTCATCGATTGCGTAGATACAGTGTATTGGCTCTATGGATACACTGGTGAACAAGACAGACGTGGTGCTTGTCCTCAAGAAGCTGACATTCTAGAGGAATGTAAGCTACTATGGAAATGAGTGTAACGTGCTTAGCACAGTGCTCAGCACATAGTAAATGTACCGTAAGTGTGTCACCTTTAAAGACTCTGAGAAGTCCTACAACATCCATCTCTTAAGCCCAGGGCTTTCCAGATATCTTTGGCCATGAACTCTCCCCTTTCCACCCCCATAACACCCTAGCCCCATGCTGCAGTGCTCACTGGTCCATGGGAAATACATCAGAAATGCTGGTTTGGTGGATGTGGTCTCTATATGCACTTATACACAGAGACACACGAAGATACAGATACCTACTTTGGATGGATCTCAAACTAGTACTAGGGCTTAGAGGAGATGAGAACAGCTCACCTCTTGTTTCACTTTAAAATGGGCACATTTAGCCGGGCCTGTAATCCCGCGCCTTTGGGAGGCTAAGGTGAGTGGATTGCCTGAGCCCGCGGGTTCGAGACCCACCTGGGCAGCGAGACCTCATCTCTACAATAAAAAAAAAAAAATCAGCCGGGTGTGCATACCTGCAGTTCCAGCTATTTGGAAGGCTGAGGCGGAAGGATCGCCAGAGCCCAGCAGGTCGAGGCTGCGGTGGCCGGGAGCGGCCACTGCACTCCAGTCTGGGCAACAGAGTGAGACTCTAACTCAAAAAAAAAAAAAAAAAAATGGGCACATTTTATACCAGCCTTGTCTTGGAGAGTAGACAATGGTGCTCTCTCTGATGAGTTCTCTCTAAAGTCTCTAGGAGTCATCAATTGATCTACTCACCCAACAAACATTATGGTCACTTCCTTCATTCTGTGCTGCCTGCCTGGCATGGGGGACACAGATTTATCTGGTTCATAAAGAGATCTTTCTAGGCTGGGCGCAGTGGCTCAAGTCTGTAATCCCAGCACTTTGAGAGGCTGCGGCGAGAGGATTGCCTGAGCTTAGGGGTTTGAGACGAGCCTGGGCAACTAGGCAAGACCTCCTCTCTACAATAAATGAAAAATTAGCTGGGCATGGTGACACTTGCCTGTAGTTCCAGCTACTTGGAAGGCTGAGGCAGAAGGATCACCTGAGCCCAGCAGATCGAGGCTGTGGTGGCCATGAGCATGCCACTGCACTCTAGCCTGGGCAGCAGAGTGAGACTCCAACTCAAAAAAAAAAAAAAGAGAGAGAGAGAGAGAGATCTTTCTAATGCAACACGCAGGAGCAAGACATGCCCTGTGTATTGTGGCAGCCCAGAGGGAGGCTGCCTAGGGCCATCTGGGAAGGCTCCAGGAAGATGTGATGCCCAAGTTAAGTCTAAAAAGGTGAACAGAAGTTGAACCAGGAAAGGGGGCCTTCTAGGCACGGTGTTCCAGGAATCGGCCTGGTCTTGGCACTGACTCGTTGGGGTTAGAGTTGATCTTAGTTCCGAGAAGGGGAAGATATGAACTAAGATGCTCTAGCCCCCAGTGGGAGGAGTCAGACTGCCACAGGAATAATCCCCCCCCACTAGCATGTGACCTTGAGTAACTCACCCCCACCCCCACCCCGCAGCTTCATAGGTGAACAGGAACAGCCAAGCTCGCCTCACTGGGCAGAGAGGGAGCAAGCACTTTGTAAGCAGGTGCATTGTGAGCCGCCGGGCGCCGCACGCTGCAAAGCTCTGAGCATACGCAAATTCTCGGCTGCCTGTCTTAGCTCAGGGCCCAGCTCACAACAGGGCAGAAAGAATGGTAGAGCCAAATGATTCTGCCACCTTTGAGCTCTGTTCCTCTGGCTCTTGAAACCATCTTGATCTTCCTGAGGTCCCTTATTAATATGCCAACACCCCGAGAGGTGTTAATTCTTATTTGCTAATACCTTGGTGCTGGCACTTTCATTAGCAGTTAACACCTCTAGTTAGCAGCTAACTCCTTCACGGAATCTTCTGGCATTCAGCTGATTTCAGCCGAGAGAACTTCAGGAATGGGGCCAGAAGGAGCACAGGTGGCTTGGGACATGAAAGAGAAGAGGGGCTTGTGGGAGGAGACCATCCAGGAAGGCCGTCTCTGAAGAACTGTGTTGCCAAGGGCAAGTTCCATTGCCTTTCCATGAGACAGAACCCCCAGACAGCAGTGTCCAGAGTCATCTCTGGGCAAGCTGCCTGAGCATTACAAGCCTCCATTTCCTCCTCCATTAAATGGGAACATACTCAACCATACCTCTGGGGTCACCATGGCCAATGCCATGTTGCTCAAGTTTGCTGTGTACGTGTAGATGGTACACACACATCTTTCATCTTAACAGTAAACATTTGCATCCTTCAACTTAAAGAAAGTTCAGCTGCGGCAACAGATGCCCTCCCTCAAATCTCAGTGGCTCTGACAATACGTGTTTATGTTTTGCTCAGGCTTCAGGCCCGTCAAGGGTCTGCTTTGACTCTGCTCCATGTCATCATTCTGAGAACCAGAGGGAAAGGGCAGTCCCTGCCTGGAACACGCTGAGTCCACAGCAGCAGAAAGACCCACTGCAGAACCTCACAATGGCTTTCATTGCTCACATGCCCAGATGTGATGGTGATGAGGTGGGAAATGTAATCGGCAGAGGAGCAGTTGAGAAGGGGGGCAACGAGTATTCACAAGTAAGAATACAGTCTGGTATAGGATTTTACTTCAATGTGTATTAGAACAAGGTATAAGTGTGTATGTGTAGGTATGGAGAGGGAGAGAGAATGATAGAACAAGTGGGGCAAAATGGATTCAGTTGGCAGGTCTGGGTGAAGAGGTGTATGGACATTCTTTGCAATCTTTCTGTAAAGTTTAGAATAATGTGAAAATAAAAAGTTCCAAGTACATCTTTGTCTAAAAAATTTTTTTTAGATATAGGATCTTACTGTGATGCCCAGGCTGGGTGCAGTGGTGCAATCACTGCCTTGAATAAACTCCTGAGCTCAAGTTATTCCCCCCATCAGCCTCCTGAGTAGCTGGGACTACAGGTGCACACCACCACCCCTGGATAATTTTTTTTTAATTTGCAGAGATGAGGTCTTGCTATGTTGCCCAGGCTGGTCTTGAATTCCTGGCTTTCAGTAATCCTCCCACTTGGTCCCCCAAAGCACTAGGATTACAAGTATGAGCCAACAAATCCAGCTTCCCCATATATATTTCGTCTCTAACCATCATGCCCTGGATCTGATTATTTAAGGTGAGGCAGCTATAGAGAGGATAGAAATGAGTGGAGCTCATTTAAAGAATATTAATTAATAGTAGGACAGGTAGGACATTTGGGAAAGGAACTTGAAGAAGAGTTATTGGGTGTTCCAAGCACTTCCTCCAGGGGTCCTCCGGCTGGCAGTCCCCTTCCCGTTCATTTACTCTACACCTGTTTATTGAATACCTACTATGTGCCAGGTCCCTGCGGGGCATTGAGGATGCAATCATGAATGATACGTGGCACACACAGATCCTTCCTTGAGCCGCCCTCAGACTCATGGAGGTGTTGGAAGAGTAAGGCTCATGGCAGCGAGCACACCAGGAAGCCCAGGAGCCCAGTGCCAGCTGGGGTTGTACCTGCAGGGGACTTAGTGGCTCCCCAGGGGCAGTCGGTGTATGGGGAACCAGTTCATGTCTTGTGAGTCTGAGTTTCTCTATAGGGCACATGCGTGTTTCCAGGTCTACATGGCAGGGAGTGGGGGCAGGGGGTGGGGAACAGAGAGGCAGAGTCTGAGTCCACACTGCACACCCTCCTGGGATGCTCCTTTGTGGCCAAGATCTACTGGGGTTGGGAACCTATATTTTTATATTAATCATTTTTCTGATTTTTTTTTGAGGTCTCACTCTGTCACCCATGAGGTCTCACTCTGTCACCCACACTGAAGTGCAAGTGGCATGATCATGGCTCACCAAAGCCTTGACCTCCTGGGCTCAGACGATCCTCCTGCCTCAGCTTCCTGAGTGGCTGGGACTATAGGCGTCCACCACCATGTCTATTTATTCATTCATTTATTTATTGAGTTTTTGTAGAGACAAGGTCTCACCATGTTGCCCAGGCTGGTCTCAAATTCCTGGGCTCAAGCTACCCTCCTGCCTCAGCCTCCCAAAGTGCTGGGATTACAGGTGTAAACCACTGCACCCCAACCTACTTTTATATTAAAAACAACAGATGGACCGTGAAGGGGCACAGGACAACTTTTGAGGATGATAAAAATGTTCATTTTCTTGATCATGGTGGTGGTTATGTGGGTGTATACATTTCAAAATTCATTGAAATAAATCCTTAAAATGGGTAGATTTTATCATAAGTATTTTGCATCTTGATAAAGTTGATTCACAAAATAAAAAATAAAAACGAAGGAGTATGACACTTATGAATTCATTTTGAGAGGTTGAGTAACTTGCCCAGATCACAGAGCTGCTGAGGGGAGGAGCAGGAAATGAGATCCAGTGTGCCTGACTCCAGAACCGGTGCTGTTAGCTGTGGTGAACACACACCTTTCATTTCCTTATCCACTTGAGCAAAAGCAGCCTCCATTTTGAAGGGTAATATCCAACAGTTCAAAATCTGTCCCTGGAATGAAGGCTTCAGAATTAGAAAGGAATTAAGTGGCCCTGGAGTTCCACATCCCTCTTCCTCTGCCCCAGACGAGCGTAGATGCCCTGGGTTTTGACCTCAGTTGAGCTCTGGCCTCTCGAGGGCTGCCCTGGAAACTTCCATCTGTCAAAACTCCACCAGTCTCAGCCTCTCCCCCTTTCTGCCCTGGTCCTGGGGTTTCTGAAGCTCTGCCCACGCTGTTCTGCCCCTTCAGAACGTCCTTGTGTTGTCCTTGCTACTTATTCCCCTACAGTCTGGGAGGCCAGGAGAGACTCTTTGGTCTGGGTGGGAAGCACGGACCAGCTGAGAGGGTTTACCTTACCAGGGGCCCACTTGACAGATAAAGCCAGTGGCTCTGGGCGCAGGCACAGCCTCAGGTCCCACAGTCTGCACGGTTAGAGCTGGAGTCCCAGCCAGGGCTGCCTAGTTCCAGGCCCTGAGCCCTGCCTTGCCCAGGAGACAGGGGGAAACCAAGTCTTGGGGCCGGGGCGGGGGTGGGCGGGGGGGGGGGGGTGGGAAGTCCCTTGCAGACTCCCCTCCTTCCAGAACTGACTCTGCTCTGTCAACAGCTGCAAAAACCCCAGTCCCCGAAGGGACGGAGCTGCCGGGGCCTCTTGCCGAGTGACTGCAGACCACATTTTTCTTAATCTAAATTGAAAACTGCTCAAGTAGAAAAATCATTTCAGTGCTTCATCTCAGAAGGGAAAAGAAGAAGGGAGATGGAGACGGGAGGGGTGGGGGCCAGAGGCGAACGGCTGTGGCTGGAGGGGGCTGAGTGCCTGCACACCCTGAGCCTGGCCCTGGCCGGCTTGCCCTGGGGCCCAAGGGAGTGGGCTTCCAGGTGGCTGGTGCCAGCAGTCAGAAGTACTGACAGCTCCACCGTGCACAAGCAGGACTGGTGTGGCCCCGGGACGACGAATCCCTGCGGGACATAGCTCCTGTCTGTAAGGTGCTTCTAGTTCCTGTTCCCATCTCCCCCATTCCTTCCTTCAGCAGATATTCACTGAACATCTTCCCTGTGTCTGGTACTGTTCCAAATGCAGGCAATACAAAAATCGCCCTTGCCCTCCTGGAAAGCACCGTCTGGGAGGGAAGACACATTATCCAATAAACAGAGAACAACAAACTGAATTCAGCTCTGAAGGAACAGGGGGGCCAGTTGAGTGATATTCTCTAGGCTGAGGAGGGAAACGTGACTCAGGCTGGGCAGTCAGGGAGAGTCTCCTGGCGGAAGTGCCGTTTCAGCAAAGGCCCAAGAGTGACTAGGAGGTCTCCAGGCAAAGGCAGAGGTGGAGACAGTGGTGGGAGCGGGCTAGCGCCTCAGGACAGAAGGAAGTACTGGGGAGGGTAGACTCTTCAGCGAGGGTGACTGGGTTCAAATCTCAGTTCTGCCACTAGCCTTCTGTGTGACCGTGGACAAGTTACCTAATCTCTCTGTCTTAATTTCCTCGCTTGCAGACATCAAATTACTGTGAAGATTAGGTGGTTTTACACACATCATATGTTTGGAACAGTGTCTGGCACAGGATGTTTAAGCAAGCAAAAAAAAGACCCAGCATGTGCAAAGGCCCAAGGGCAGGAACTGCAAAGTGCATCTTGGAAAAAAGGTCTGTGAGCAAGCTTTATCCTGAGGCAAACAGGCTGGGCATGCGCGGCAGAACGCCACGGTGTCAGCGGAAAGAATGTAGGCTGAAGTCCTGTGTCTGCCAGGTGATCCCAGCAAACCTGTGCCAGAATGTCACTTACATAACCCCACAACCTTGGGAAGAACCATGCTTTTCCTCACTTTACAGATGAGCAGACTGAGGCCCAGAGAGGCCCAGTGGCTAATCCAAGGCCACACAGCTGGGCCGAGCCCAGGTTTGGCTGACTCAAGTCTAAGTTCCTGACCGCTGTGCTCTACTGCCTCAATTCTGAGACGTGAAAGATGTGACATCTGTGTCTAGGTTTGACTATTTGTTGAGCACATGCTATGTGTTGCATCCTGGGCGAGGCGTGTCACACAGAAAGCAATTTATAGGATGCAGCCTAGGTAGGGTGGTCATATCTTATTTTCCTGAACGGGATCACCCTGTGCAGCGAGGGGGTACTCCCCATACTTACACCAGGGCAGCATGTGTGCACTGGGACCCAGGGTCACTCGAGCATGGGGCAGGTGATCAGAGCATGCTGTCAGGTAGAGCTGGCTGACTCAGTGCCCTTGGGAGGTCACTCAGCTTCTCTGAATCTCAGTTTCCCCATATTGGGGTCATTGTGCCTAGCTCTTGAAGTTGTGAGGCTTAAGTGAGACAATGGGAGGACAGACAGTGAGCACAGAGGCTGGTACGGAGTAGGCCTCAGTGACTGCTGGACATTGTCACTGAGTACTCAGTACTCGATCGATGGCATTCTCTCCATCCCTGTCTCTCTCCACCTCTACCTTTCTCTGTCTCTCTCTGTCTCTCTCCAACTCTCCTCCTCCATCTCTCTCTGTTTTTCCATCTCTCTTTGCCTCTCTGTCTCTGTCCATCTCTCTCTGTCTCTTTTCATCTCTCTCTCTTTCTGTCTCTCTCTCTCCATCTCTTTCTATTCCTCTCCATGTCTCTTCATCTCTCTCTATCTCTCTCTCTGACTCTCTCTCTCTCTCCATCTTTCTCATCTTTCTCTCACTCCATCTCTCTCTTTATCTCCATCTCTCTGCATCTCTCTTTGTCTCCATCTCTCTCTGTCTCTCTCCATCTCTGTTTGTCTCTCCGTCTCGCTCTCTTTCTGTCTGTCTCTATACCTACCTCCCCTTTTCTTAGCTGCCCCCCATTCTCCCCTGCCCCTTCCTGGACCCAGGCCAGGGTTGCTGTGTGCCCTTGGGCAAAAGTCCCTTCCAGAAGGTCTCTGAGCCTGCTCTCCCCATGCAACTGGTCTGCTTCAACAAGGCTGAGGGGTCCCGCCTCTCCTCCCTTCCTCCCTTGGCCAGCCCCCCTCCCCCACCAGCCATCCCCAGACTCATTTTACAGGTCAGTTCCCTTTAATGAGTGGGGCTCTGAGCCTTTTCCCTCACAAAATGGAAACTGCAGGTTCATCAAAATCTCATTAACCTCCATTGTCCCGGTGGCCCTGCGGGGGTCAGCCTGTCTAGGGCTGGGGGCACCACCTCCTAGCGGACCAGGGTCTGGGTCTGTCTGGGGCTGGGGGTGGTGGGGCTACTGGTGTGCTGTTTCTAGACAATATTCAAGCCACAGCACCGAGCCTGCCAGCCCTGGCCACCGGGTGTCAGAGGAGAGAGGGCGCCTTCAGCACTTTAATTGGAAAACTTGCCGGGGGACCGAGGGACGCTGGGAGCAGAGAGGAATGGCTGGCTTCAGATGAATTAATACTTTGCTTGTGGCTGGCAATTTTCTCCACTTTCATGTTGCCTGGCTTTTTTTTTTCTCTTCCTCTTCTTTCATTTTTTTCTTGCTTGGAAGGGTGACATGGTCCACCACTGATTCATTGTGCTTCTGGGGCTTGTCTGAGCCAGACTCTGACCAAGTCAACGCACGGGCCCTGCTCCTGAGTGTGGCCTTTGACTTGGACTCAAACAGGGGTTTGCCTGTGGGGCTCTGGAGTCCCTACTAACTGTGGGACCTTAAGCAACTTGCTTTCTTTACCTCACCGTCTCATCCATTCTGAGAATAACATGAGATAACGTACTTAGTGCCTGGCTACCGCTATGAAAAACTCGGTGGAGTTTCTTCTAACCTTAAATGTGCACTTATCTTGTCAAGAGAAATAAAAACATATATGGAAAAACGTATATAAGGAAAGCAGCAGACCCAAAGGGCCAAACACTAGGTGATTCCAATGAATGACAGCTTGGAAAGGGCACAGAAACCAGATCAGTGGTTGCTAGGGAGTGCGGTTGGGGGAAGGGATGAAAACTGGCAAAAGACCACATTCTGGGGTGGTAGACGTGGTCTAGATCTTGATCGTGGTGCTGAATACACTGGCGTACATGTCTTTCAAAACTCTCCCAGCCGCACTCTTTAAAAGGTCAAATTTTATTGTATGAAAATTATACCTCCATAAACCTTACTTAGGGCTTACGTCTGTAATCCCAGCACTTTGGGAAACCAAGGCACGTGGGGGGCGGGGGTGGGGGGAAGGGTTGGGGTTGCTTGAGCCCAGGAGTTTGAGACCAGCCTGGGCAGCATAGCAAGGCCTCGTCTCTGCAAAAAATTAAAAAATTAGCCAGGCATTGTGGTGCACTCTTGCAGTGCCAGCTATTTGAGGGCTGAGGTGGAAAGATCTCCTGAGTCCAGGAGTTTGAGGCTTCTGAGAGCCATGATCGTACCACTGCACTCCAGCCTGGTGACAGAGTGAGACATTGACTCAGACAAACAAACGAAACTTTACTTAAAAAATAATGGCAGTCAATAAAAATGTCCACAATTTTAAACTTTATTTTGCTTTTTTATTGAGGTATAGTGTACAAATAGTATATCACACTGTAAGAACCCATCTTACGTGCACATCCTGGTGGTTTTTTGCATTTGTTATACATCCATCCAGATCAATGTAGGAAACACTTCCAGACCCTCTAATGCCCTCATCACCCTTCCTAAGACCACAACTCTTGAGGTTAATCACTATTTTGACATTTCTTTCCACAAGTTAATTTTATGAGCTTTCAGATCTCTTATAAATAGAGTCATCAGAACGGAATTGTTTGTTTGGTGGATAGCAAATTATTGAAGTCATCTTCTAAAAACACAAATAAGATCACTACATCTCTTGATTAAAAGCCCTCCAGTGTAGCCGGGCTCAGTGGCTCAGCCTGCAGTTCCAGCTACTTGGAAGGCTGAGGCGGAAGGATCACCGGAGCCCAGCAGGTCGAGGCTGCGGTGGCTGGGAGCGGCCACTGCACTCCGGTCTGGGCGACAGTGAGACTCCAACTCAAAAAAAAAAAAAAAAAGTCCTCCAGTGTCTTCCCAATGTACTTCAAGCAGAACACCAAGGTTTCCCCTGCCCAACAGGCTGTGTACATCCTGCCCCACTGTGGACCTGCTCCCTGGGGGTCACTTGGCCTCCTTTCGGTTCTCTAAGCACAACTGGCACTTTCCTGCTGTGAGGACTTTGCCTTTGCTGACTCCTCTGGCTGCCATGTCCTCAGTGGTCCTGGCTCCTGCCTGTCCTTCCGTCTCAACTCCCAGGTCACGTCTCCTGACTCTGGGTCCTTCCCCAAGCTGCAGCCCAATGGAACCCAACATCCGCCCCTTGGTTATTCACCATCTCTGTGCCTGCCGACACCTCTGTGACCCTCATCCGAGTCTACAACTGCTTCTTTGTTTGTGGGTTGATCGTCTTCCTCGCTGCTTAGTCTGAGATTTATTTCGAGGGCAGAGCTGGGTCTGCCCTCTCTGCGTGTCCTAGGCGCCCAGGCCAGTGCTGAGCACATGTATGGCTTGACACATGTTGGCTAAATCAATACATGAACATCAGCTTCCAATGGGAAGCTGGTGTCTCACACACCTTCCTGTTTGCTCCTCCCAGCAACTCGGCAGGGAAGCTACCGTCATCAGCCC
>NW_007258385.1:58569-81451 GCF_000164805.1 Carlito syrichta | reverse complement strand
CCCCCCCCCCCCCCCCCCCGCCCCATTCCTGTCAGCTGAAGAATGGGGCAGTGAATCGGGTTGCCCAGGCCACATAGTTTTGGTGGAGCTGGGACCTGTTACCGCTTCTTGCCCCTTTCCCACCTGCCTTGGCCAGCAGAGCCTGCCTCTGCTCTCACTGGGTTCTCTGTTATTGTCATTAAGTGAGAGTATAACTTCCGTACCATAAAACCTCAAGTGCACAGTTTGCTGGACTTTTGCTTCAGTCTGCATTCACAGAACACCCACCTGGATCAGGATGTGGGACATTTCCAGCATTTTAGAAGCTCCCTCCGAACGGCCCCTTCCAGTCAATACTAGTCCCACCAGAGCAACTGTTATGCCCAGGTCTATGTCTGTAGTTTAAAATGGCCCAGTTCTGAACTTATACCAGTGGACTCATGAGGTGTGGCCCCTTGTGTCTGACTCCCCCGACTCAACACTAGGTCTGGATTCATCACGTTGCAAGCAGTAGTGGCTTATTTCTCTATCGCCACATGGTGTTCCAGTGTATGAATAGATCACAAGTTGTCTATGTCCATTCTGTTGATGGGCATGAAGTATCTGGGTTTGGGCGATTATGAATAAAGTGTTGTGGACATTCCTTTGGTAGACATATGTGTCTATTTCTGCTGGACATACACCTAGGACTGAAATGGCAGCCTCGGTGAGGGGCGTGTGGTGAGCTTTCCTAAATATCACCAGTTTTCCCCAGTGGCTGTATTTCATGTATTGTAGAAACCAGAAGGTTCAGTGCTGACCCCCTGCAGCCTCCAGCCTTGCTGAGATTTTATAAGTCACCACAGCCACTCTTCAGCCAGGCACTGGGACCCTGAGCCACCCACTCCATCAGCAATCACGGATAGCGGTGGCACAGACCTTTCTGCTGGAGGCTGGCTGGCTTGCTGAGCCCAGAAAAGGTCAGGGTGCCTTGCATTTTCCCCTCCAGTGAGTTCAGCTCTTAGGGGCAATTAGCCCTCAACGGAGCAAGGAGCTCAGAATACTAACCAGATCTGGCCTCTTCTGGGGAGCGTTTTCTGCCTCCACTCAGGCTAAGGCCCTGCCTTGCAGGTGGGATGCCTAAGTGGGGGTCCCAGGGAGAGGGCATCCTTTACCATGGTCCCCGTGCATCTTGTTAGTGTTTTGGGACACCCTCTGGTGGGGGAACAGGAGCAGAATCTGGTGCCACAATGCTGTTTCATGCTTCAGATACTCATCATTCTTGGTTGCTGTTTGCTTCTCCAGGCTGCCCTGCCCTTCACACAATACTCTTTGTTCATTATAGTGTTGCTTGTAACAGCCCAAAATTGGAAATAAGCTAACAGACCACTGGAAGGGCACCGATTAAGTAAATTACGTGTTACATCCTATTACGTATACAGTGGATACTCTATAGCCGTTATGCACAGGATAAGACATATTAGCATTGTGCATCCCTAACATGACACCCGGAGATGGGCACAATACCACTCATGAGTCATGCTTGCCAAAAATGCATAACCTCAATCTAATCGTGAGAAAATATCAGGCAAACTCAAATTGATGGACAGTTCACAAATTAACTGACCAGTTCTTTTCAAAAGTGTCAAGGTCGTGAAAGACAAGGAAAGACTGAGGAATCACCACAGATTGGAGGAGACCAAGGAGACATGACACTGTAGGATCCTGGGCTGGCACTGAGAACAGAAAAAGGGCATTTGTGAGAAAATAAGACATTCAAGTGAGATCTGACAATTAATGACATTGTACCAGAATTAACTTCCTGGCTTTGATAATCATCCTATGGCTGTGTTGCAATGTTGCTTTCGGGGAAGCTGGGTGAGGAATACATGAGAGTTCTCTGTACTTTATTTGTTTATTTTGTTTAGCTTTTCTGTAAATTTAAAATTATTTCAAGATACAAAGTTTAAGATAAAGATAATGGTATAAGTCGTGACTTCTTTGGGCCTTTTGGGTGAGGTCCATGAACCCTTCCTCAGAATAATAATTTAAACACACAAGAAGAGATGTTTAAGAGTTTTAAGAAGACCAATTATTATAAAATACCGTTATCGAAATATTTCAAAAATTCTGATATAGAAATATACACGCTTCTCTATTAACATATTTACTAAAAGGGCCTAGTGGCAGGTGTAATAACAGCTGTAATTTCAAGGCAGTGATGAGTATAAACAATGTTTCAAGAGAGCAGCAACAATGGTAATTTGGTACGAAAATATCTATGATCACTATGGTAGTGAAGTCGCAGGTGCGGTGAATGCTGTTCCAGCTTGCTGACAATATTCAGATGGAAGGAAATGAGAAATTTCAGTAGAGGTTAGTGAAAATAAGAATATAATTTTTTCCTATTCAAGTTCGCAGACCCCCTGAATTCTATTTGCAGTCTGGAAGTATCTATTACATCCCTGATGTAAATGTATATTTATTGAACCGGAAAGAAGCTCATAGCATATTAGTAATGGGGGGAAAGCATGCTATCAAGCAATATGTACAGTAGGACCCCACTTTTGTAGATTAAAAATGTCAGTGTGTGTGGCACATCACGTATCGATCAACAAGCGTTCTATGATCACTTGCCCTGAGCTAGGAGTTGAGAATAGAGCAAAGAAAAGAGCAGATATGGTTTTACCTTCCCAGAACTGGGCAGCTAGAAACATGAAAAAGTTCCAACAACATGCTGAGTGATTATTATGTTTTTCTTCTTGCTTATCTATATTTTCTAATTTTTTATAAAGATGTATTTTGGGGGAAATATTGATTGATTAATTGATTGAGTTGGGGGTCTCACTCTGTTGTCCAGGCTGGAGTGCAGTGGCATGATCACCGTTCATTGCAGCCTCAACATCCTGGACTCAGGTGATACTTCCACCTCAACATCCCAAGTAGCTGGGATTGCAGGTTAATTTTTTCATTTTTTGTAGAGATGAGGTCTTGCTATGTTGTCCAGGCTGGTTTTGAACACCTGGACTCAAGCAATCCTCCCACCTTGGCCTCTCGAAGTTCTAGGATTACAGGTGTGAGCCACCACACCCAGCGGGCAAAATATTTTTTAAAACAAAGACACAAATTCATTTTCATCTCAAGTTGAGTCTTGTCTACAGATAACACCTCCCATCATCCTTAGATCTGTCCCCTGTGCCCACAAAGTACAACTCACTTCAGTGCCCCACAGTAGCTGTTAGCCTCAGGCAGATGGTGATCTGCAGGCCTTCCTTTCTCCAGGCTGACCACTCTCGGTTCTCTGGATGGTTCCTCATCCAACATAATTCAGATCTTTTCACCATGACAGTGACCTTTCTTTGGACCCACCCTGGTTTTTTTCACATTCCCCTCATGGCGTGGCCTTGAGAGCGGAGCTCCAGATGGAGTCTGCCTCACTTAGACACAAGTAGACTATCGTCTTCCTCCCTCCAGATGTCACACCTCTATTTATGCAGCCTAGGACCAACCATTTTGTAAGCAACTTTATGTGTAAATCATATACCATCATATTAGTTTTCTACTGGCGCAACAACAAATTACTACATACCTGGTGGCTTAACACCACACACATTTATTGTCTAATAGTTCTAGAATGGAAGTGTGACACAAGCCTCACTGGACTAAGAGCAAGGTGTTGGCAGGGCTGTGTTTCTTCTGGAGGCTCCAGGGAAGAGTTTGTTTCCTTGTCTTTCCTGGCGTGTAGAGGCTGCTTGCTGCCCTTGGCTCACAGCTTCCTCCTCCATCTTCTAAGCCAGCGATGTTGGGCTGAGTCCTTCTCACGATGCCATCTCTCTGGTTCTCTCCGAAGAATCTCTCTTCTGCTTTTTGAGTCCCTTGTGATAACAGTGGGCCCACCTGGATAATCCCATAAACTTCCTCCTTTCGAGTCAGCTGACTTGCAACTGTCATTCCATCTGCAAATTTAAATCTTGTTTGCCACATAACCCAAGATGCTCACAAGTTCTGGGGATTAGGACATAGCCGTCTTTGAGGGACTGTCAGTCTGCCTACCATACCACACAATTCATCCATTTAAGGTGTACAATTCAAGAGTTTTTAGTGTAGTCATGGGTTGTTGGCAACCGTCACCCCACTGTCTTAGAACATTTTCATCACCCCAAGAAGGGTCCGGTACCTATTTCACTCCCATTTCCCCCACCCTCTCCAATAAGTTCCACAGCCCTAGCCCTAGGCAGCCACTAATCTACTTTCTACCTCTAAGGATGTACCTATTCTGGACATTTCATATAAATGGAATCACACCACATGCAGTCCTTTGTGACTAACTTCTCCTACTTAGCATAATGTAGCAGGTATCAGCACTTTCTTCATTTTTATTGCCAAATAATATTCTACCGTATACATATATCACATTTTATTTATTCATTCATCAGTTGGAGAACATATGGCTTGTTCCTGCTTTTTGGCTATTATGAACAATACTCCTATAAAGGTCTGTATACAAATTTTTGGGTGAACATATGCTTGCATTTCTCTTAGACACATATCTAGGATAGGAATTGCCAGATCATGTGGTAATGCCATGTTTGACATTTTGAAGAGCCACCACATTCTTTTCCAAAGTGGATGCACTGTTTTACATTCCCATCAATAGTGTATGATGGTTCCAATTTCCTCACATCTTCATTGACACTTGCTATCTTTTTTTAAAAAATTGTAACTATCCTAGTGGGTATGAAGTGGTATCTTGCGGTTTAGATGTGCATTTCCCTGATGGCTAGTGCAGCATCTTTTCATGTGCTTTTAGCTATTTGTATATCTTCTTTGGAGAAATTTCTGTTCAGATCCTTTTCTCATTTGAAAAATCAAGTAAGTTATTTTTTCATTGAGCTTTAAGAGTTTTTTTTTATATGTTCAAGATACAAGTCCCTTATCAGATATATGAGTTCAGACATATTCTATTATTCTGTAGGTTATATTTCCACTTTCTTGATGGTATTGTTTACAGTATAAATGCTTTTAGTTTTGGTGAAGTTGAACATATCTGTTTTTTACTTTATCATTTGTGCTTTTGGTGTGTTGTAACTATGAGATAAAGATTTGTTCTGATTTTTTCTAATATCTTTAGTTTTTTTTACTCTTGGCTATGATTCATTTTAAGTTAATTCTGCATAGAGTGTGAGGTAGAAGTCCAATTTCATTCTTTTGGATGTGCATATCCAGTGTTTCAGCACCATTTGTGGAAAAGATGATTATTTCTCCATTGGCCCTTTTGTTTAAAATCAATTGACCATAAATATAAGAGTTTATTTCTGGACTATTGATTCTGTTCCATTGATCCAGACATTTATCCAGTACTACATTATCTTGATTACCACAGCTTTGTAGTAAGTTTTGAAATCAAAAAGTGTGACCTCTCCAATTTTGTTCTTCTTTTGCAAAGTTGTTTTAACTATTTAGGACACTTTGCAATCCCATATTAATTTTAGGATCAACTTATCATTTTCTGCAAAAAAACATCTAGATGAAATTTTGATAGGAATTGTTATGGAATCTATAGATCCACTTGAGGAGTTTTTCCATCTTCAAAGTATTAAGTCTTTTGATCCATGAACGTGGATATTTTTCCATTTATATAGATTTTCTTTGACTTCTTTCAACAATGTTTTGCAGTTTCCAGACCACAATTTTGCACTTCTTTTGTTAAAGTTATTCCTAAGAATTTTTATTCTTTTTGTTGCTATTGTAAATGGAAATTTTTAAAAATTTAATGTTTGTATTGTTCATTGCTAGAGTATAGAAATACAATTGAGTTTTGCATAGCAAACTTATATCCTGCAACCTTGCTGAACTCATTTATTAGTTCCTATTTGTAAATTATGTATATATTTAAGCTTTCTTAGGATTTTCTGTATACAAGAGCACATCATCTGAAAATATAGATAGTTCTTCTTTTCCAATCCAGATGCTTTTTATTTCTTTTTCTTGCCTAACTGGTTACAGCTAGGACCTCCCGTGTACAATCGTGAATAGAAGCAGTGAGAGAGAACATCTTTGTCTTGCTCTTGATCTTAGGAGGAAAATGCATTTAGTTACATTAAGTATGTTCTGCATTTTTTTTTTTTTTTTTGTAGATCAGATTGAGGACATTCATTTCTATTCCTAGTTTATTGAGTGTTTTTTTTAAACCATGAAAGAGTGTTGAATTTTGTCAAATGCTTTTCCTGTATCTATTGGGATGATGTGTTTTTGTCCTGTATTCTATTGGTTTGGTGTATTACATTAACTGATTTTCATGTATTAAAAAACCAACTTTGCATTCCTGGGATAAATCCTACTTGGTTATAGTATATAATCCTTTTTATATATTGCTAGATTTGATTTGCTAGCATTTTATTGAGGGTTTTCCCATTTATATTCATGAAAGAAATTGATCTGTACTTTTCTTTCCTTGTGACATCTTTAATAATCGTTTTTTAAAAAGCCACATCACACTGTTGGCCGCAACCGAGTTTGTTGTCTACAATTCCCTTCTGCAGTGACCAAGATGTTGGGAGACCTCATTTTTTCTAATATCTTTAGCTTTTTTTACTCTTGGCTACGATTCATTTTAAGTTAATTCTGCATAGAGTGTGAGGTAGAAGTCCAATTTCATTCTTTTGGATGTGCATATCCAGTGTTCCAGCACCATTTGTGGAAAAGATGATTATTTCTATTGGTTTCTGAACCTGAACCAATGTTAACACAATCACACAGTGCAATCTTGGACTTGTATTCTCTGGATTTCAGTCTCCTCTTCTGTAATTATGAGATTGTAAACTCTGGACTCCCAATCAAGTGCTCTTTCCCTGGGATCAAGTCTGAAAGGTTCTTTATTGTCTGCTAATAAATAAGATTGATCAGTGCTTTTAAAATAATGTGTACATGAACATGGACATGAATCACCAAAGAATCATGTTAAAATGCAGCTGCTCATTTCACTAGGTCTAGGGAAGTTTCCACAATTCTGCATTTCTCACAAGCTCTTGAGTGATACTGATGCTTCTGGTCCATGGATCCCAATGTGAGCAAAAAGCAATATTTCTTCCTAAGCTCTGGTCACAGAAGAACCAACTTCATAATTCTTGCTCTGTTCTTCTTCCATTTCAAAATTTAAAAAAATTTTTTTTTAATTGACTAGCAATTAAATCCCTTCCACGGGTAAAATTTAGATGAATTTCAGGCAATAATATAAATCTAATCACAGGTTTTATGGACCAGTCTAATTTTTCTAATACACATGAAAATATCTATTCAAATTTTAAAAAACCCATCATCTGTGTACCACCAGAGATGATCTCATGTGCCACTTACTGGCGTGCGTCTCCCCTGTGGTAAGCGCCGCTTTAGAACTTCCTGGGGCTGAGAATGTAACTATTGCCCTTTAAACGCCATCACACTTTAATTGGACACTCTGACTTGCGTCTCATGATTTTGCCCCATTTTTCTCTGCTGCAATCTGGTCTGCGATTCCTGTCTTTCCCTCTATTATCCACCCTGATTAACTCGGCTGCACCTGTCAGCCTTTATTCCTGCGAGCGGGAGCGGGTGGAACGAGGCGTGCTGAAGAACTCGTTAAAATGCATGAGTTTGATCATATTCACCCTTTCCTGTCCAGAGCACAGGGGGCTGAGTCCCTGGGCCCCACATCTGGCTTCACTGGGCAGGCTCATAGCGCCCTGGCTCAGGAGCAGCTTGTCGGCTTCCTCGGCGAATGCCGTTGGGGGCAAGGCTCAGCTGGGTCTCTGAGAGCCTGTGGGTTTCCTCGGGGTGCCTGATGCCACCAACTGCAGGATGCAGGGACCAGGCCGCCCAGTGAATTTTACCTGTATTCTCCAGAAGAAGTGCTTGTGAAGACAGAACCAGGCTGGCTTCGAGAACTTCGATCACTCTTTGTTGTTTCTCTTAGGTCCTCATAGGACACATCTCCTAACCTCCCTGAACCTCCTTGTCTTATCTGTAAAATGGGAGTGATAACCACCCACCCATGGCAGGAGGTGCAGTAGTTAAGAATTCTGGTTTTGCTGTCCCCTGGGCTGATCTTGTCAGTTACAGGGCGTGTGACCCGGAGCAAGCTACTTCATCTCCCTGAGCATCAGCGTCCTCCTCCGTCAAGTGGAGACAACGATGCCTGCTGTTCAGGGACGATGCAGGACAGTAACGGGGTGCCGAGCCAGGGGCTGGTACAAAGTGAACATCCAACAGATGACACGATGATCATTGTCATCATTGTCACGTCCATCATCATAGTACATAAAATATTGAGCAAACCTGGAATATTTTGGTACTGAACATTTGTTTTCTTTCCTCCCTCCTATTTTTCCTCCTCCTCTTCCTTCCTCCTTTCTTTCCCACTTTCCTGCCTTCCTTTATTCTTCTCCTCTTCCTACTGTTTTTTAGAAGCATCTGATTGCAGCTACAAAGAGCAGTGGTGGCTTAAACAGGAAAAGCGGGTTGTGGTCAGCTCCAGAAGGGCCTTGAACGTTGGGGAAGGAGTCTGGTCTTTAGCAGAAGGATGACAGTGGGTCCCTGAAGGTGGCAGAGCAGAAACAAGGTGTGGGGAAAGTGGGGGAAATGAACCTGGCAGCAGAGCCTGTGAAGAAGTGATGAAGGCAGGTGGTAGAGCCAGAGAGGGTGCTCCCCAGGGGCCTGGAGGCCAAGGGAGGAGGATGGGGAAACAGAGACTGTGTCTTTGTCCAGAGCTTGCCTTGCCCGCAAAACCCAGCCACAGAGCACGTGTGACCCCAGACCAGTGCCTGACCTCTGGGCATCAGTGAGTTGATCTCAGGCCTCTGCGATGCCTCCTAGCTTCCAGCAAACCACTCTGGACCCCACAGGCTTCCATCATCTTCCAGGCTGCTCCCTGCTCAGAGATTAATTTGTTTACTCCCTTGCCTGGAGATGAACTGAGAGAACTAATCGTCCATCAGCCAAGGCTCCCCCAACCTTGCACCGCCCCGCCCCGAATGTCCATTTTCTGGCAAAATATGTCCTTGCCGCCACCAAGGCTGCTTGGAAAATGCTAATTTTATCCTCGAATTAAAATGTGTTCCCTTACCCTGCTTTTAATAAAAACGAAGCATCCAGAAACATTGCCACAGTGCAGAAGAGAAAGATCTGACATAATTTTTAAAATGCCTTCAATCACGCTGCCTTCTGAACGGTCTGTCCTCTCACCCTGACCCCCTCCCCTTCTCCCAACCCCCTGAGGCCGCATTTACATTTCTTAATAACCCCTCATTAATATTCATGAGAAGGGGTGGGTAATAATGGCTGAGCACACCGCACTAATTCAATTTCCACCCGCCTCAGCGTGTTTACTTAATCACCAAGGGACTCGGGTTACTCAGTACAATTATTTATTCAGAATTAGATCTGGAGGCATCTGGACTGGAAACAGGCAACCAGGAGCAAAATGAAAATCAAATTCTCTTCGTCCTGCCAGCCGCCTCCTCCTGACTGTCTGCCAATGCTCCAGGAGGCAGCCAGCAGGGCCTGGAGGATAAGCCTCAGTGCCCACCGGGCAGTTCCTGGAGGAACTGGCTTGTGTGGGGTGGAGTGTGTTCCAGGTGGTATGGCCCTGGCAGGACTCTCTCATCAACCGTGGCCTAGGAGGTATCGCCAGGCCCAGGGGTGGGCCAGGCCAGTGCACTGTCGCAGCCAGGAGTGTGGCCGGCCAGAGGCGGGCCTCCAGGAGATTCTGGGGTATTAGTCCAACCTGGACATGCAGTGTGGACAGGCACTTGGTCACAGGTCCCAGTGGAGGTAAGAGTTCATGACATAGGATCTAAATAATACCTGCTCATCATCAACCCACTGCTTAACTGTCACCTCCTCCAGGAAGCCCTTCCTGGTCTCTGAAACTATATTTGGCTCTCCTATTATACACCTCCTATTACAACCAGGATGGCCTTGGTCACAGCGCCTGGCCCACTGTGGGTGTTCAAACAGTCATTTCTAATTAGCTTTTCAGGGTCTGCTTCTCCCAATAGACTGTTATCTCTATGAGGGTAGGTCCCATGTCTGTCCTGGTCATCATGATTTCCCAGTATCTAGCAATGCCCTGCACAGAAATGCTCAACAAATATTTGTTGACTTATTGACTGACTTACCAATCTTGAGCCTTCATTTCTTTGTCTGCAAAATGAAGCTAAGACTGTCCACCTTGGAGGGGTGCTGTGAGGTCCCAGCGTTTTCAGAGTAGAGTGGATTCAGAGGATTTTGGTGTGGAGTGTGCTGAGTGCTGAGTTCAGTGCTTGACACATGAGAAACACCCAGTTACCCTACAATGCTATTACGGTGACCGTTATTTCTGGTGGAGGAAGAGCACAGAAGAATTCACTGTGGCCAGCCTCACGAACCCAGAGGAGTCTGGGCTTGGAGGAGGCGGTTTTCAGAGTCTTGGCATGGCTTTCTCAAGTTCACACAGCGAGTAAGTTCAAGCCTCCATTCTGGTTTTGCCTCTGGAGAGTTGGTTGACCTTGGCAAATTGTTTCACTTTTCTGATCCCAGTTTCCACCACTGTAAAATGGGGATATAATGGAAGTCACCTGTTGGCTTGCCAAGGAGAACCCAGGGAGGTCCCTTCTGCAGTGTAGCTCGGAAGCTGGTACAGAAACTTTATAGAAGGACTCCTGTCACAGAGACGTACAGGGGAGTCGTCAGGTAGAGGGATGGCATGACTGTCTCTAGTTCTCAACCTTCTGCCACTCTGCTCATCCTGCAGGGCTGGGCTTGGCCAATGAGAAGCACTGGTGAGATTCTGCAGCACCGCAGGAAGGGAGAAGCTGGGTGTTTCTCTTGTCAGTCTTGGGCGGCATCTCCAGCAGGGGCTGTTTCCTCCATGTCTCCGGCTCCACTGGAGCTCCATGGGGGTCCCATGCTCCACCAAGCGCCCTGTTCCTGGGCTGGCAACCAGGCCCCCTCCTTCTGGCCCACAGGCCTCGGTGGCAGCAGCCTCCCACTGTTCCTAGTCTTGGGGCGGCTTCACAGTCTTCAGTTGGCTTCTAAGCAGTTCCACCACCTTCCGTTCTCGACACTCAAGTTCCTCTTCTGTGAATGCTCAAGACCTTCCTGGTTAGATACTGACCAATACACTTTCCTGCCAGGCTGTGAGCTCCTGGGGAGGGCTCCTCTTTTATCCCTGGGCATGGACACAGAGAAGTTACCCAAAGGTGAATGAATGAATGAATGACTTTTCTAGCTAGGCTCATTCTTGCTTAGTGAAAGAGAGGAGGCAGAGGGGAAGGAATTGCTCTCTGAGATTAAAAAAATGTATTAAAACAACATCGTAATAATAATACTAGAGAAGTTATTTATAAACAGAAAAGGCTTTATAAACATTTCTGCACCCGTAACCCTTGTAAACTGTAAAGTTTGGTACCCACACTGGACTGTCCTGCTTTAGTCCAGCTTAGTGTTTCTGTTGAGGTGGCTGCAGGGTGGGAAGCCTGAGAGAAAGAAGAGAAGATAATGGATTGGTGGCAATGTCTCAGTCCAGAACAAAAGCCAGGGAGGAACAGGGGACAGCAGATGATTTAATCATTACAGAGAGGCTCTGCAACACACACACACACACACACACACCGCCTCTGAGCACCTGGATTTCGAGTACCCAGCCAAGTCCCTCATTAAAATTTCTCAGAACCAGGGCTGGGTTGGAAGTCAGTCAAGGCCCACCAGCCTGTGCACCAGAGACACAGAGAGGGCTGCGGGAGGGGCCTCTCTCTAAAAGTACCCTGGAGGCAGCAAGTGGGTATGTCATGGGATTCGGAGAAGAGAACGAGTGGAGGGGAATTTTAGAGACACGAGGGACTGATCCAGCCTGCCTTAGGCTGGGTTACCCGGAAAAAAAAGAGCCTAAAACAAAGATGTGGGCATGAGCAGTTTATTTGGAAGATGCTTTAGGAAGAGGGAGAAAGGGAGTCAGGAGAGCAAGATGGGACAGGTGATGATGGCCGTTGTGGGTGGTTGGGCTGGACTGGGGAGAGCTCTGAGTCCTGCACAGAACACATCTCAGAATTGGTCAACTGGGGGATAGGAGGCCGTGGCACTCATCCCCATCTCCTGTTTCCCCAGGTGTTGAGCACTGCCCTGAGTAGGGCATTAACTCCTTCACACCATGAGGCTATGCCTGTGGGTCCCGAGCAAGAGATCAGGGCTTCCAAGACAGCCTTGAGGTACAGAAGCTGAGAGACTAGGTGGGCCCTGGAGGCGAGTGTGTGCAGGAGCTGTGAGACCCGGCTGCGGCTGAGGTCAGGGGTGGGAGACAGGGCCATGGCATGGGGGACCCAAAGCACCACACAGCTCCTGATGCTCTCCAGCCTGAGTCTGCAAGCTTCATTTCTTTTTCACATTCACTCAATAAACACTTCCTGAGCACCCACTCTGTGCCAAGAACTGTGCTAGGCGCAGGGAGAATGTGTGAACGAGACACTTGTGGCCCCTGACCTCATGGTGTTTATGTTTGAATTGAGAAGGCAGACGGTAATGAACTCAAGAGGAAACGTGGGGGCAGTCTGCTTCAGGCAGGGCCTGCAGTGAGGGTCACTCTGGGTGAGCTACCCTTGAGCAGAGCCCAGGTGATAGGAAGGAATGGGACATGCATCTCCCACCAATGGCCTCTGACTCGGTGGTTCTGAAAATGTGAGGTTTCAGGGATTAGTGTAATCTTAAACGTATTTTTTTTTTTTGGAGAATCAATGTAGGGTTACTAACTTTTTATTTTGCCAAGTAGCATCTTTAAAAATCCAACCTGGGAGAAAAAAATATGGTGACGGAGCCAGTTGGACTATATGAGTCCCTGTGTGAATGAGTGCATGGACGAATTTACATGTGTATCTGTTTGTAAGTGGGTGTGTGAGTGACTGACTGAGTGGGGACTTGGGAGCAAGTGACCAGGGCTCTCCTGGTGAAGTGGGTGGTGCCAGCAGCTGATCTGCTTGGATCCTAGTGCCTCCCAGGATGCAAAAGCTGAGAGACACTTTCTAAAACCAACAACCTTTTCATGAGAAGAAGCTGCCAGAAGGATGGCCATTGCCAGAGTGCCCAACCACCACAGCACCAGGCCAGACACTGGCAGTGAGGGCTGCAAAGGGAGCACAGTAAGGAAGCCAGAGGCAGATTCATACTGGAGAAGATGTAACAGGCACCCCGCCACCATCTTGACAACTGGGCAGGGAAGTGCTCCAGCTTGCTCACCATGGAACAACAGACTCACTCTCTGTGACCAGCAGGTTAACTATTCAGGGGTTGATTGTAACCCAGAGGGAATATCCTGAAAGCACCACTTCAGAGGGACAGGATGAATACAGAGTCTCAGGTACCCCACCCCCTACCCTGATCCAGCCTTCAGACAAAGGGTGTGACTAGAAAAGGACAAGACCCCCTAAGGAATAGTAGTGAGTCCTGGGTTGACCCAACCCCCTCCTCCCCAGCAGTCCTCTGATTGTCAGACCCACACGGCTGGGACACAACTGAGAGGGATGAATCCAAGTGGAACCTGGATGTCAGTCACAGTAGAAGAACTGTACTCTGGGATAAGCCTGACTGGGACACTTGCCACCAGTATCTGAGGAGGAGACAGTGCCACACCTTATGAGAGCAGGAGGAGAGGACTGTTGTCCCACCAACCCCCACTGTCCCCTCCTCCCCCACTGGGTCACATGCTGGAGATATTGTGAATGAGCCTGCAGCCTCACAGGAGATGGCAGACAGGCTTACCTGTGAACAGTTGAGAGGAATAATTATGGAACCTGCCTCAAGAGAGTGGTTAATGCCCAGAAATTCTTTTTTGATCTTCTTTTGTTTTGGTTTAGTGTGTGTGTGCGTGTATGTGTGTGTGTGTGAGAGAGAGAGAGAGAGACAGAGAGAGAGAGAATGTGTGTGTGAGGGTTTCATTTACATTTCCTTCCTTTTTTTGTTTATTTTTTGTTTTTTCTTTTTGATTCTATTTTGTTTTGGTTTTTTGTGTTTGAATGTGTGTGTGAGGGTTTGATTTACACCCCATCTCTTTTTTTGTTTTGTTTTGGTTTAGTGTGTGGGTTCAATTTTCATTCCCCTCTCCCTTTTTTTTCTCTTCTTCCTCTTTCACTTTTTGGTGTGTCTGTATTTTCTTGTTTTTTAATTTACTTTTTTGTGTGTGTTTTTTTCTGTTGGTTTTGGGGGTTTTGTTGTTGTTGTCTTTTTGTGTGTGTGCTTGTTTTTGCTTTTGTTTTACTGTAGTTTTAAAAAATTATTATTTTTGTCCATTCTATTTCATTCTACTTTTCTTTGTTCTCTTCATTACTGTGACTTTATCTTGAACTCAGGGGGTATACACACATACCCATTGCATCATTATATAGAGTGGTGGTGGGGAGTGGGTCTCAGGAGCCCCATACACCAGTCAGTGAATATTGTAACTTCCAAGTAGTTTCTGAATCCTGACTCCCCACTCTCACCTTTATTCAACTCTCAAAATTACAAGAAATAGCCAAGCTGCCCACTCCAAGCCCTGTTTCAAACAGAACATATTTGATGGCTATGATCAGGGCAGAATAGAGAAGCTGAGCAAACAACAGAAGTGAAATCCCCACCCACTACTACTGAATAATGGAATTAAAGAGAAAAGAAAGAGATCTGTCACAAATGAAGAAAACATAATGGAAGAGCACAGGTAATTCCCAGTGTACCAAAGAGACAACACCTAAAAAAATCAGACCTCAGAGCCCAAACAATGGAAATCACCAATGATTGGTACCAGAATACAACAGGCATTAGGAAAAGGATGGAAAGAGTGAATAAGACTCAGAAGAAAGAAGATGCAATCACTTGTAACAGTGATTTTGGTCATAAAAACCTCATCCAGGAAATAAATATCAAGATGACAAGCATGGAAAGCAGAATCAACCAAGCAGAAGAAAGAATCTCAGGGCTTGAAGACCAAAACATGAAATTAACCCAATCTATTGAAAACATAGAAAGAAAACTCAGAAAGAAAGAACAGCTTCCAAGAGATGTATGACTATATCAAGAGGCTGAACTTATGCCTGATTGGTATCCCAGAAGAAGAAAGGGAAATGGAGAACACCTTGGAACAAGCATTCCAGGAGGTTATCCAAGAAAACTTTACCCATCTCACCAGAGATGCAACCATCCAAACACAAGACATTCTAAGAACCCCTGCAAGACATAAAATGAGAAGACCAATCCCTAGACACATAGTAATTTGCCTACACAAAGTTGGTATAAAAGAAAAAATCCTAATGGCAGCAAGAGAGAAAGATCAGGCAATCTACTGGGGAAGACTAATCAGAATAGCAGAAGATTTATCAGTGGAAACACTACAAACTAGAAGGGACTGGAGTCCAATTTTCAAAGTCTTCAAAGATAAACAATTTCAACCAAGAATTTACTACCCAGCCAAGCTCAGTTTCATCAGTAATGGAGAATTAAAATCCTTCTCAGATATCCAATTCCTAAAACATTATGCTGCTTCCAGACCAGCTCTACAGGAGACACTTAAGACGGTATTAAGCACAGGAAAAAAAAAAAAAGAATTCTTCCCAAGAATGAGAAAAACATGGAACCAACACAACACACCTCACTACTGCAAAATTGAAAGCACATATATATATATCAACACAAAAGCTAAAAGAAAACAAAACAGCCTTGTAAGAGCCTCATGACAAGGATATACTCTCACACTTCAAAAGACAGTATGAACGTCAATGGATTCAATGCACCACTGTAAAGACAGAATGGCAAACTGGATTAAAAAAAAAATAAGACCCTACAATCATTTTACTCCAAAGGATGCCCACAGACTCAAAGTTAAAGGATGAAAACAAACTTTCAGGCAAATGGAAAACAAAAGAAGGCAAGAGTCACAATTTTAACATTAGACAAAACAACATTCAAGCTATCAAAAATTTTAAAAGATACAGAAGCATATTACATAATGATAAAAGGTTCAATCCATCAGCAAGAAATATCCATCCTAAATATATATGCACCAAACACAGGAGCACCTGGGTTTATAAAGCAACTACTAAGTAAACTAAAAAAAGAGATTGACTCTAACCCTATCATAATTGGGGACTTAAATACTCCACTAACAACTCTAGATAGATCATTGAGGCAAAAAAAAAATAAAAAGAAAAAAATCAATAAGGAGATCCAGAACCTTGACTCCATGCTTGACCAAATGAACTTACAGAACATTCCACTCAACAACCACAGAATATACATTCTACTCGTCACCACATGGAACATACTCAAAGCTCAACCACATCCTCGGCCATAAATCAAGCATAAACAAATTCCATAAGATCAAATTACTACCATGAACCTTCTCAGACCATAGTGGAATAAAAATCAATATTCCCACCAACAAGATCCCTCCAAAACGCACAAACACATGTACTCTAAACAGCACAATGCTGAACAACTCCTGAGTCACCACAGAAATAAAAACAGAAATTAAAATATTCTTGGAAACAAATGAAATAAAGACACATTTTACCAAAGCCTCTGGGATGCCTTGAAAGTGGTAGTAAGAGAGGAATTTATGTCTCTACAAACACGCATCAACAAAATAGAAAGATCACCCGTCAACAGCCTAACAAATCACCTAAGGGAGCTGGAAAGGCAAGACCGCCAAAACCCTAACTTCAGCAGAGGGCTCCAGACAAATACAGGACCTAGAAGACAAAAATATAGACAAAAAAATTAATGAAACCAAAAGCTGGTGCTTTGAAAGGATAAACAAGATAGATTGACCCCCTAGCAAGACTGACTGAGAAATAGATACAAAAAGTCCAAAGAAACACAATCAGCACACAATGACCCCAAAGAAATTCAAAAGATTATCAGAGATTACTATGCACACCTTTATGGAAACAAATTTGAAGACCTAAACAAAATGGAGGATTTTCTGACATCACACAACCTCCCAAGGTTGAAACAAGAAGAAATAGAGACACTAAATAGACCAATAACAACCTGGGAAATTGACTCCATCATAAAAAAAAAAAAAAAGCCTACAAGACAGCGCCCTGGACCAGATGGCTTTCCAGTGGAATTCTATAAAACATACAAGGAGGAGCTGATGCCAATCCTACTGGAAAGTATTCCCAGCAATCGAGAAAGACGGAACTCTCCCCAAATCATTTTATGAAACTAACATCACATGAATACCCAAACTAGGCAAAGATCCAACAGAGAAAGAGAACTAGAGGCCAATATCCCCGATGAACATAGATGAAAAAATTCTCCACAAGATTCCAGCAAATTAGATTCAACAATACATCTCAAAAATTATCCACATGACCAAGTAGGCTTCATCCCCAGGATGCAGGACTGGTTCTGCATTCGCAAGACCATAAATGTAATTAAATACATCGACAGATGTAAAAACAAGAACCACATGATTATATTATAGAAGGTGAAAAGGCTTCTGACAAAATCCAGCATTCATTCTTGATAAAAACCCTTGAACACCTAGGTATAGAGGAAGCATACCTCAAAATAATAAAAACCATCTACAATAAACCCACAGACACATATTACTAAATGGACAGAAATTGGAAACATTTCCCCTGAAAACCAGAATGAGACAAGGCTGCCCACTCTCACCCCTCCTGTTCAACATAGTGTTGAAAGTCCTAGCTAGAGAAATCAGACAAGAGAAGAATATCAGGGGTATCCCAATAGGAAAAGAGAAAGTTAATCTACCCCTCTTTGCAGATGATAAGATCCTATACCTGGAAAACCCAAAGGAATCTGTCAAAACCTTGCACTGATGAAGGACTATGGCAAAGTCTCACAGTATAAATCAACATGCAAAAGACAATTGCATTTTTATATACCAACAATAAACAAGCAGAGAACCAAATAAAAAGTACAATCCCATTCACAGTAGACACACACACACACACACACACACACACACACACAAAACAGAAATACCTTACCATCTTTCTAACTAGAGAAGTGAAAGACCTTTACAACAAAAACTACAAAACAATGCTCAAAGAAATCAAGGAAGACACAAAAAAATGGAAAAATATTTCATGCTCATAGGAAGAATCAACATTGTTAAGATGTCCATCCTAACCAAGGCAATCTACAGATTTAATGCAATATCCATTAAATTACCATCATCATTCTTCTCAGGTCTGGAAACAACAATACAGGAAATCCTTATGGAAAGAAAAAATGACCATGAATAGCCAAAACAATACTCAGCAAAAAAAACAAAGTGGGAGATATCACACTCCCAGACTTTAAACTTGATTATAAGGCTACAATAATCAAAACAACCTGGTATTGGTACAAGAAAAGGCATATAGACCTATGGAACAAATCTCTATTCTTAGAGATTCCAGAAGCAAAACCTCAATTTCTCAACCAACTCATCTTCGACAAAGCCTCCACCAACAATCACTGGGGAGAGGAGAACCTATTCAGTAAACGGTACTGGGAAAACTGGCTCTCCACATGCAGAAGAATGAAACAGGACCCCTACATATCACCATACACAAAAATCAACTCCAAGTAGAGCAAAAACCTAAACATAAAACCTCAAATTATAATAATCTTAGAAAATGCAAGAGACACCCGTATGGAAAGTGAAATAGGCAACCAATTCCTGATCAAAACCCATGCCATAAGAGATAAGATAAATACGTGGGACCTCATTAAAATGAAAAGCATCCGCAGAACAAAAGAAACCATCAAGAGAGCAGGGAGACAGCCCACAGAATGGGAAAAAAAAATTTGCCAACTGTATATCTGACAAAGGCCTAGCATCCAGAATCTACAAGGAACTCAAATGTACCAAAAGGAAAAAAACCAAACAGCCCCATTAAAAAAAAATGGGCAAAAGACATGAAGAGACACTTATCAAAAGAAGATATATGAGCAGCCAACAGACACATGAAAAAATGCTCAGCCTTACTAATCATCAGAGAAATGCAAATCAAAACCACATTGAGGTACCACTTAACTCCAGTAAGAATGGCCACCATTAATAAAACAAAAAACAACAGATGCTGGTGAGGATGCAGAGAAAAGGGAATGCTTCTACACTCTTGTTGGGAATGCAAACTAATCAATCTCTATGAAAAACAGTGTGGTAATTTCTAAAAGAACTAGAAATTGACCTTCCATATGACCCAAAAATCCCTCTTGTGGGAATATACCCAAAGGAACTCAAATTATACTACAAAAAAGATACCTGCACATGCATGTTTATTGCAGCACAATTTACAATAGCAAAAACATGGAACCAACTGTGCTGCCCATTGAAACTGGACTGGATTAAAAAAATGTGATACATATACATGATGGGATATTATACGGCCATAAAGAGGTACAAAATTATGGACTTCGCACCAACTTGGATGGATTTGGAGTCTATCATCCTCAGTGATCTATCACAGAAACAAACAACTGAGTACCTCATGTTCTCACTCATAAGTGGACCCTGAACACCTCTCATTACACTACAAAAAAAGGGATTGGCAGTAGTGGGACACTGCCAGGGGAGGAGGGGGCACATCACATCAGTAAGCATGCCTGATCCTAATCCAGGCAAAGTGAGGTCCATTGGGAGGCCCCAAACTTCACTTGTACCCAAACCACTTATGAATGCAATCCTGACTTGTACCCCACAACTTTAAAATAAAATAAAAATGTTTTAAAAGATTTACAAAATTCGGCCAACAATGACCATTTGCTATCACCATAATTTCATAAGTGAAAGGACATTTTAAACACCCCCAAAGTAGGATGAATATGATCTCAGAATAAAAGAGCCTTCAATGAAGTAAACTCAACTTCATTAAAAAAAAAAACAATTCTCCTATTCTCCTCACTTTGGCTCCTGACTCTTGAAAACTTCTGCTACTACATTAGACCTGCTACTCAGGGTCTAAATAGGGCCAGAACACTTCGTTTTCCCCTTTGTCTTCTTGGCTTGGGGATTTAAACAATTGGACGTAAGCATGAGGACTGCATGGATAGCCATGCTCATCAGTTTTTCTGTCTGTAAACTGGGTAAATGCTTGAATTACCTCTAAGATCTGGACTAGGATGTCTGGGGAGACCTTAGCAATTAACTCATCCAACCGTCACAGAAAGTGCATAGAATTCCCACTACCACCTTCTCTGCCTGGTAAACTCCTCTTCTACTTTCAAAACCCAGTTCAAATATCCTCTTCCTGAGCATCTCTCTACAATCATTTGTCCATCTTCTCTATTCCCATAGCAGAGAGCCTTGGCCTGTACTGCATGATAGGTGATCCCTCATCCATTGTGATAGGCGATTCTTGCTGGATGGGGTAATTGGTCCTGTGTCTCCCTTGCAGATAACCTTTTCATCTTCCCATAAATTCAGTATAAATGTGGATAATGCAGAAATTCAGGGAATAGAGAGTTATAAGAAGAAAAGGAAGGGAAGGGAAGTAACACATTATCTACAGTGCATCTGTCAGGTGCTTTCTGTGTGCTGTTTTGTCTGAAGCCCTTACTTACTTTAATAAAAATGATCCCTCCCACCATAACTCCAGCTCCGTACTCCAACCCACACATACTCCTCTTTCCAGCTGAGACACCTGTGCTCCTGCCATTTGTCCCTCTTAGGACACCCTCCCTCCTGTCTAGGTCCTCCTGGGCTCCTCCTGTGCACTCCTAACTCCACACCCAGGACCTGGCAACCTAAGGCTTTGCCCGCCCTGCCTAGAGGAAGGTGGTTCTTGCATCCAGGCCACGTGCTTAGGGTTAGAGTTCAGAGAGACAGAAAAGCTCAAGTGAAGAGGTTGCCTGGCCTCTGCTAGCCTGAAAACACCTGGACCCTCTCAACCAGAGACTTGGTTGTTCCAAGACTCAAGAGTTGTTTACAGTTTTGTGACAATGCCTGGCACTGGAATGCTGATTCCCCGCTTCTGAGATTATAGAACTCTGAGATTCTACAAACAGGGAAGAGGGCTTCTGCTTTATGATTTGAGGGGTCTCTGCCTTCTCTAGATGGGTCACCTGGCCTCAGGACCCCAGACAGATGCCCTGGAGCTGGGACCAGCCTGGAGAAAGCCCAGGCCAGCCTTTGTCTTCCGGTCCGCTGTGGTAGATGAAGCCTCATTTTGTAATGGATCCATTTGCTTAGGAAGTGGGGGCTGTAGGTATGTAGGGGCTGAGATGATCCCCAGAGAGAGTGCCTCCTCTTGCCTCTGAGGAAGAGCTGCTCTGCCAACCTGCGACCCTTCCATGGTGACAGCTTGATGCCTGGTAGTCCCTGTGCCAGCCACCCTCGCCCACCCCTGTTGTTTCCCTGTCCTCATTCTCCTGAGCAAGGAGCCAATTTTCACTCAGCAAATTTTCACCAACTGCCTCCTAAGTGGCAAGGGCTAGGTTGGGCACTTGGCTCCATCACAGACTGGGATCTCATAAGCAAAGTGGGGGCTGCAAAATATTTGTTGGGGATCAACACTCATGGGAGGATGGGGGATTGGACAGGGGGAAGTCCATGGTGATGAGGTCCGACAGAGCCTTGGCCTTCCCAGCAGGGGTGCAGGAATGGGCACTGCCTGATGGAGTTGTTGTGCATCAGGCTGAAACAGCTGAACCTTTGTTTGTTTGTTTGTTTGTTTTTTGAGATGGAGTCTACTCTTGTTGCCTAGGCTGGAGTACAGTGGCATGCTCACGGCCACCACTGCCTCAACCTGCTGGGCTGGGGCGATCCTTCCACCTCAGCCTTCCAAGTAGCTGGAACAACAGATGCACGCCACCACGTCTGGCTAGTTTTTGTGATTTATCTTAGAGATGAGATTTCATCAAGTTACCCACGCTGGTCTCGAACCCGCAGACTCAAGTAATCCTCTCGCCTCAGCCTCCCAAAGTGTTGGGATTACAGGCTAAGCCACTGCACCCGACCACGGCTGAACCTTTAAACCTCTGTCTGCTCAGTCACTGGGTGCAAGCTGCCCTGGGAAGGGTGTAACCTTGGCCAGGTGGCTGTCCACAGCTGAGGCAGACCTGAAGGAGCTGGCCACTGGAGGCTGAGCGCACTGCCCAAGTCAGGCAGCAAGCCCTTTCTTGGAGGGGTGTCTGGGAAGCCTCTCTCTTGGTCTACTAAACAGCCATGGTCTGAGTCAATCCTGCCACAACCCATCAGTGTAAAAATTTATTTATAGATGAGTACACAGAGATCAGACAGCTTGCCCAAAGCTACTTCCGAGAAGGAAGTTGGGGTCAGAACTCAAACCCAGGTATGACCATTGTTGAAGTCGTATGGTCTCCTCCCCATGCCATGGGGATCCTTTGCACTGGTGATCCATTTGTGTCCACTTCTTCCCCACATAATGTCCTTAGCATCTAGCCCCCTTTCTTCCCATCCTCCTTTAGGGACCCACCCCACCCCCACCCCCTCAGGCCCTCAGCAGGAAGTTCCACTTCCTCCAGGATAAAGTATGTGACCCAGGCTAAGCCCTCACTACTTCACGTGCCCCTGGGGCTGCAATTGACTTATAGCTGGCTTATGGTCGGAGGGGAACCAATCTGAGTGAATTCCAGGACATTTGCAAGAGCTGCTGGAAGAGTCTTACTCTTTATAGCCATACTTGAACCTGCAACAATTAGAACTGGAGTTACTGGTATGTTTCATCTATTCAATGCTGAATAACAAACCAGCCCAGCCAGAGCTCAGTGGCTTAAAACAACAATGATTTATTTATTTCTCATGATATTGTATGTTGACAGGATGGAGCTTCTGCTCCTTGTGGTGCTGGCTGGGGTCACTGACATGGCTGCATTCAGCTGTGGCTGGGCTGGAAGGGCCAAGAAGCACCAGAGTGTGTGTGTGTGTGTGTGTGTGTGTGTGTGTGTGTGTGTGTGTGTGTGTGTG
>NW_007258385.1:25994-58467 GCF_000164805.1 Carlito syrichta | reverse complement strand
CTCCGTCTCAGACCACTGCTTCTTCAGGTCTGCCTTGGAAGCCTGGAGCAATATCGCGATAAGGCATGTCACACGAAGTTCATGACTTTCCAGAGCCTATAAGAGTTTGCTGTAGTTTATTAAGTGTGCCACAGCATTATGTCTAAAAAATGTACATACTTTCATTTAAAAATACTTCATTGCTAAAAAAGGCTAATAATCATCTGAGCCTTCAGTGAATCATCTTTTTGCTGGTGGTGGGTCTTGCCTCAATGTTGATGGTTGCTGACTGCTCAGGGTGGTGGTTGTTGAAGGGTTGGATGGCCATGGCAGTTTCTTTTTTCTTTTTTTCTTTTTTTTAAAGTCAGGGTTTCACTTTGTTACCCAGGCTGGAGTGCAGTGGCATGATCATGGCTCACTGCAGCCTCCAACTCCTGGGGTCAGGAGATCCTTTGGGACTATAGGCTCATACCACCATGCCTGGCTAATGCTTTTTATTTTTTTCTAGAGATGAGGTTTCACTATATTGCCCAGGCTGGTCTCAAATTCCTGGTCTCAAGCAATCCTCCTGCCTCAGCCTCCCAAAGTGCTGGGATTACAGGTGTGAGCCACTGTACCCCACCAGCTGTGGCAGTTTTTACAAAATAAGACAAGAATGAAATCTGTCACATCAGTTAACTCTTCCTTTCACAAAAGATTTCTCCGTAGCATGTAATGCTGTTTGATATGATTTAACCCAGAGTAGAGCTTCTTTCAAAATTGGGGTAATGGCCAGTCTCGCAGGGCTCATGCCTGTAATCCCACCACTTTGGGAGGCGAAGTGAGAGAATTGCTTAAGACTGGCCTGGGCAACTTGGAGAGACTCCCAACTTTACAATAAATAAAAACAAATTGGCCAGGCATGGTGGCACACACCTGTATTTCCAGCTACTTGGTAGGCTGAGGCAGAAGGATTGCTTGAGCCCAGAAGGTCGAGGCTGTAGTAGCTGTGATCATACCACTGCACTCCTGCCTGGATGAAAGAGTGAGACTCCATCTCAAAAAAAAGAAAAAATTGTAATGAATCTTCTCAAACCCTGCCACTGCTTTATCAGCTAAGTTTATGTGATATTCTGAATCCTTAAACATCATTTCAACAATGTTTACAGCATCTTCACTAGGAGGAGATTCCATCTTAAGAAGCCACTTTCTCTGCTTACCCATAAGAAGCAACTCCTCATCTGTTCAACATTTATCACAAGGTTGCAGAAATTCAGCCACATCTTCAGGCTCCACTTCTAATCCTAGTTCTCTTCTGATTTCCACCACATCTGCAGTTACTTCTTCCAGTGATTTCTTGAAACCCTTAAAGTCATCCTTGAGTATTGGAAACACCTTCTTCCAAACTCCTGTTAATGCTAATTTTCTGACTTCCTCCCCCAAATCATGAATGTTCTTGATGGCATCTCAAATGGCAAATCTTTTCTAGGAGATTTTCAATTTACTTTGCCCAGATCCATCAGAGGAATCGCTATCTATGGCAGCTATAGCCTTATGAATGTATTTCTCAAGTAATACAAGTAGAAAGTTGAAACTGCTCCATGATCCATGAGTTGCAGAATGGATGTTGTGCTAGCAAGCATGAGAACAACATGAATCTCCTTGTCCATCTCCATCAGAGTTCTTGGGTGACTAGATGCATTGTCAGTGAGCAGTGATATTTTGAAAGGAGTCTTTTTTCTGAACAGTAGGTCTCAACATTAGGCTTAAAATATTCATTAAATCAGTTGCAAACCAATGTGCTGTCATCCAGGTTTTGTTGCTCCATTTGTAGAACACAGGTCAAGTAGATTTAGTACAATTCTTAAGAGCCCTAGGATCTTCAGAATGGTCTATGGATTTTCACTGGCCTCATTTTAGAGTCACCAGCTGCATTCGTCCTTAACAAAAGAATCAGCCTGTCCTCTGATGCTTTGACACCAGGCATGAGTTTTCTTTGCTAGAGCTATGAAAGTTCTAGATGGCATCTTCTTCCAAAGAAGTTTGTTTCAGTTATCCTGAAAAACTGCTGTTTATGTTGCCGACTTCATGAATGATCTTAGCCAGGTCTTTTGGTTAACTGGCTGCAGCTTCTTCATCAGCACTTACTGCTTCACCTTGAACTTTCATGTTATGGAGATGGTTTTTTTCATGAACCAACCTCTGCTAGCTTTCAACTTTGCTTCTGCTGCTTTCCCACCTCTCTCAGCCTTCATAGATATGAAGAGAGTCAGGGCCTTGTTCTGGATTAGCCTTTGGCTTAAGGGAATGTTGTGGCTGATTTGACCTTCTATCCAGACCACTCAAACTGTCTCCATGTCAGTAATAAGCTGTTTCACTTTCATATTATTCATGTGTTCACTGGAGTAGCACTTTTAATTTCCTTCAAGAACTTTTCTTTTGCATTCACAGCTTGGCTAACTATTTGGTACAAGAGGCCTAGTTTTGGCCTGTCTCAGCTTTCCACATGCTTTGCTCATCAACCCCAATCATTTCTAGCTTTCCATTTAAAATGAGAGACATATCAGCTGAACATTTAGAAACCATGGTAGGGTTATTAATTGACTTAATTTTAATACTGTTGTGTCTCAGGGAATAGGAAGGCCTGAAAGAGGGAGAGGGATGGGGAAAGTCTGGTTGTGGGAGCAGCATTTACAGTCTTTTATGGGTTTAGTTTGTGGCACTCCAAACAATGACAATAGTAACATCAAAGATCACTGATCACAGATCACCAGTCCAGCTATAATAATCATGAGAAAGTTTGAAACATTGTTAGAATTACCAATATGTGACATGAGTGAGCACCAGTTGTTGGAAAAATGACACAGACTTGCTGGACGCAGGTTGCCACACATTTCCAATGTGTACAAAACACAACATCTGTGAAGTGCAATCAAAAGGGATGTGCCTGTACTGGGAGGCATAGTTCTTGGGGACAACGATATGACAGTCTAATACAGGGGCTTGCTTGCCACAGGAAAGGGAGATCAAGCACAGTCAGAGCTGCAGGCTGGACTAGGCAGGTCCTTAAATCAGATGCACTCAAATTGGTCATTTCAGGGAAGCATAATAAAGGGGTACTCATTAAAGTGTCAGTAGAGTTTCGGGAACCCAACAAAGGGTGGTCCCATTCCTCTGGCCTGGAGGCATTCACCCTCCCCAGGCCTAAATGGCAAATCCTGAAAGGGGTAGCCCAGAGCCCAGAGAGCGTGTCTGTGGCTCAGGAAAGCGTTCTGGCAGAGCCGAGACCTCTGGAGAGGGACCTGACAGGGGGAACTGGAAGGGAGAAACATTCCACCTTCCCTTTTCTCCTGCCCTCCTGATCGCCTGCAATCATTTCCTATTGGCCAAGACCTACCGGATGTCCGGATGTCCGAGGCCAAGGGAGCCTGTGGGTGCATTCCATGTAGGTCAGCCTCCAAGGCACAGAACAGGGTGGACAGGGTGGGAGAACTACAGGCACTAAGCAAAATACTTAGCACCAGGACCCTTGTGTAATCTGCAAATGAAGCCAATACAGCACAAAACAGAGAGGGGAGCTGGAAAGACACTAGATCCTGAACACACACCTGGGTCCTGAATCCAGCAGAGACTGAGGGAGTTCTACTTCTGGGCTTCATAACCACATATGCTAATAAATTCTCTTTCTGCTTAGGTCAATTTGAATTGTTTCTGTCTCTTGCAACCCTGGCTTATACCATCTCACTGAGGAGTCGACTCTTTAATGAAATGGTTTCATTTCACCCTCACCAGAGTCCTGAGAGGCAGGTGGGCAATTTCAAACGACAAATGAGGAAACCAAGGCTCTGAGATATTAAAGGGCTTGGTCTAGGTCATCTGGCTCCTTAGTGGCAGAGATGGGATCTGAGGATGGCCCAGTCTCAGTGTTATAGCCATGTTAAGCCATGGTCTGTCCCCTAAATATGCCATATTCTCTTGACTCTGGTGATGCAGCGAGTTGATTAGTGTCCCCCACACCCAAGTAAAGAGATGTAAAGTCCTAATCCTGAGTTCTTGTGAATGTGATGTCATTTGGAAGTAGGAGTTTTGGAGATGTAATTAAGTCAAGAATCTCGAGTTGAAATCATCCTGGATTTAGGGTGGACTCTAAATGCAGTGGCAGGTGTTCTTACAAGAGAAAGAAGAAGAATTGGGATTGAGACACAGGAGGAAAGACCGTGTGAATACAGTGAGTAGAGGCAGAGATTGAGTGCTGTATCTACAAGCCAGGGAGCACTAACCTTATCCACAACCACTGAAGCTCAGAAAGTATTAAGAAACGGATCCTCCCTCAGAGCCTAGGAACTGCAACCCTGTTCATCCCTTGATTTTAGACTTCTGGCCTCTAGAACAGTGAGAGAAAACATGTCTGTTGTTTTGGTTACCAAGTTTCTGGAAATTTGTTACTCTGGGAAACAATCCAGAGCCTTTGCACATGCTGTTCCATTGTGTGGAACATAATCTTCTCTTCCTCCAACATCTTTGTAGTTCTATCCTTTGGTGCTTGTAAATGGACAGACCTGCAGAGAACAAAGAAAATTTTTCAGGGAACTTCTCTCACAGCCCTCTCACATGCCTTTCCTCTTTGTCTTGTAGGTCTCTTCTCAAATGCTCCTCCAAGAAGCCTACCCTCTCTGTGCTCCCACAGTCCCTTGGACTGCCCCTGCCACAGTTGGGCTGGCAGTGTCTGTTGGTGTGGCTTGTTTTCTGCTTCCCTACTGAACTGGGCTCTCCTAAAGGGGAAGGACTGTGCTCGACTCTTCTTTGAGACTGCAGCTGTGCCTCTCACAGGCTCAGGAACAGTAGGGACATTCACTCATGTTTACTGAATGAATAAGTAAACTAACGTTCCCTTCTGGTTTCACTCTCTCTCTGCACCTCTGCCTCACAGGGGAGAAAAGCTTTCTGAGAGCACATGTGAAATAGTTTGTGATCACCAGTGGTGGGTGGGGTGGGATACCCACCTGACAACCCAGCCATACCTCAAAGGCGTGTGGGATGGGATACCCACCTGAGCACTCAGCCATGCCTCAATGACAGGTGGGGTGGGATACCCATCTGAGAGCCCAGCCATACCTCAAAGGCAGGTGGGGTGGGATACCCACCCGAGGACCCAGCCATGCCTCAGCACGGCCCTCCTGCCTGCATTGCCAAGGCTCTGTCAGAGGCATGACAAACAGCTTGGCTGATGGCTTATAATGTCAGGGATGATGGAAACAGGGAGGCGACGGCTGAAAGAATGGGTTGGGGACGCTTGTCATAACTTTATTTGTGGGAGGTGAGCTCCTGTCGGGCGGGTGATGGATGGTAGCAGGGCAGGCACAATGCAGACCCTGCCACTGCATCTCTCCCCTCTTCTAAGCCAAGTGACTTTGGGGATGACAAATGGCTTTCCTGGGAGAACTGGGGGGAGGGGAGCCTCAGGCTGAGGGGCCTGTGGGCACACTTTGGAATGACTTTTGCTTTTTTCTTGCTGAGAGTTGACTTTTGCCTACTCCAACCTGATGGTTTCTTTTTTTCCTCCAAGGAGATTATTGATAATAACCCCAAACACATTGTCTACTTTGATTCTCCAAACTGCCTTAAAAAGATTGTATACTTTTACAGATGAGGAAATCAAGATGTGAAGAGGGGAAATAACATACCCAAAGTTCCCTATGAAGGAAGCAGGGATTTGAACCCAGTTCCACGTACTCCAAAACCTGACCTCTCTCCACCATCATGTGATAAAGGCTACAGGAGCATGTGCTAAGTTCTCCGGAAGCACAGTGAAGAGAACAATTAACCAGACAGGAGAAAGTTAGGGAAGGCTGCCCAGAAGAGATGACTTTTTTTTTTTGAGTTGGAGTCTCACTCGGTCACCCAGACTGTAGTGCAGTGGCCGCTACTGGCCACCGCAGTCTCAACGATCCTTCTGCCTCAGCCTTCCGAGTAGCTGGAACTACAGGCGTGCGCTACCACGCCCAGCTGATTTTTTAATTTATTGTAGAGATGAGGTCTCACCAAGTTGTCCAGGTGGGTCTCGAAGAGAGATGACTTTTGAATTGGCCCTTGAAGGGTAAGTAAAATTTAAGGTAGAGAAATAAGACAATGATTTCAAAAAGGAAGGTACTGGGGAGTGAGAAGAGGGAAGGAGAGGATGTGCATGCATTTGTGTCTGTTTACCCAAAACCAGTCACTTCCCTCTTTCTCCTTTCTAACAGAACCTTATTTTGGGGGGCAATCCATCCGCCTACAAAGAGTCACAGGCTTTACCAAGACATTCATGAAGTTCCAGTGCCCTTGTGAGACTGATCTGGATACAGGAATGGGAATAATTCTGCCAATGAGATGTGAGGAATGGATGCCCAAGGGCTTCTGGAAAAGATTTTTCCCCCCTGAAACTCCCTCCTCTTTTGTAAGACATGGTGACATCTGTACAAGATGCCTAGAGGTATGGCAACCATCTTGAGACCACGTAGAGAGAACTCACATGCTGGTGAGACACAGTGGGAAGACAGGGGAGACATCATCAAGCAACTGAAGTAATGACTCCTGCAGTCATTGTACCTCAGAACTTAAGCTTTAAGTTGATGTCTTTTTCTCATTGTTACCCAACTAGGTGCAAAAATCCATTCTGACATAAGAGGTAAAGAGAGTGTCAATTTCCCAAAGGTCCCACCTCTTAATACTATCACACTGGGGATTAAGTTTCAACATATGAATCTGGGGGACCGCAGACATTCAGACCACAGCAGAGAGCATGTGCAGGGGTCACACTGCCTTGGCTGTGTGATCCTGGGCAAGTTACATAACTCCTCCGAGCCTTGGCTTCATCATCTATAAAATGAGAATAGAGAGTTTGTTAGTATTAAATAAGTGCTAAGCATAGTGTTGGCATGTAGCAACAACAACACAAGATGAAGTTTGGAGTGTCTATAGACTTACCCAAGGTCACAGAGTCAGCCAGCATGGTGGAAGTAGGTGTGTGACTCAGGAATGCCTGACCTCAGAGCTCTGTGGGTAACTGCTGCACCCTCCTGCCTCTGAAGGCAGATTCATGGAGCCAGGACCAAGGCCAGAGCTGGGACTGGGGGTCTGGCAGCTGAATTTTTGCTCTGCTCCCTGGTGCCAGCTGGTCCAGCTATGGCTAAGAGTGGACTTTGCTTCCCCCTCCCTGAGCCTCCCTTTCACCCCCTCTCCTGAACAGTATTTCCCTGGGGCTCCCATTACCAATTTGCAGAGCAAAGGCATGCACAGGCAATTCAGGAGTGGCGCGGGCTCAGCGGCTCTGGTATTGTTTTTAATTCAATATTTTGTCCCTGTGCGCCGGCCTCCTTTATTGGATGAGAACACTGTTATTGGATCCTGCCCTGCAGGAGAAAACACAGGCATCCCCGGACGATGTCAGCTAGGTTGTTCTAGAGTCGGATGAGTCAAGGCAGGGCGACAAGATAGCAGAGAGTTCCAGAAAATCTGGTGGTTACAAGCTGTTCTGTGACATGCACAAAAATATTAACATATGTATTCTCGACCTTTCCCCTTGCCCTCCCTTCTGGGGAGGACGGAAGCCCAGGAGGCAGCCTTCACATCACCCTCTCCCTTTCCCTGTACATCCGCTGCATCTCTCGGCCCCGCTGGTTTTTCCTTCACTTTCCTCTGTGCCCAAGCTGCTCACTCAGGCCGAGCCCCAGGATCTCCTGCTCTACAGCTGGTCTACCAGACCCTCCCTGCTGGGTCTACCCGACCCTCCCCGCTGCCCTCAAGCTCACTGTTCTTGTTACAGACCATCTCACTTGAGATCGCCTAAAAGCCTGAGATGAAAATTTGAACATACAGAGTCTGTATGGGGGAACCCTGGGAAACACCCACAAGTAGGGGAGTGGGAAGGTAAGACGGCGAAGGGAAGGCAGCCAGTAAAGAGATTATCCAGCAGGTTACACTGTGGGCCACTGGGGCTCGATTGCACCAGGGACCTCTGGGAGCCCGTGAACAGCCAGGCCTCAGAGTCCTCCTGCCCGAGGAGTTGGGGGGCGGGGAGAAGATGTGTCTACTAGGTCCTATCAGGCTGAGGGCCACTGTGAATTGGGGGTGGGGGTTAATTATCAGGCGCCTCTGGCCTGTCCACAGCGGAGAAGAGTGTGTTCAGCTGTTAGAGAAAGTCCTCAGGACAAGGGACACAGTGCTGACCCTAGTCAGCCCGATGCACACAGAAGTGTGAGGACGGGGATCTGGGTGGGGGCACTGCAGCATGTCTCCCATGAGACATGGCCTGGACTTACAGCACTCTGATGGCTTCCCTCTGCCCTTTGGGGTAAAGTCCCAAATCTTCTTCACGCCACCAGGCCTCGGGTGCCCAGCTCCTGCCTACTGCTCCCCTCACCCTGCTTTTCCCCTCCCCCCTCGGCCCGGCCGTCCTGGTCTTCTGTCTGCTCCACAAATGTGCTTTCTCTCACCACCCCCTCTTCCTTGTGGCAGATAGTGAGACCACAGTTCTGAACCTTCCCTGTTCCTAGGAGTGGCCACGTGACTGTTTTGTGGACAATGGATGGGGAGTGAGTGATATTCATACTTGCAGGCTGTATGCCCCTCATGCAGTTCTCTGCGCTCTCTTTTCCCACCACTGTCTTCAAGGCCCTAGGAGATGGTGAGCCGCAATGTGAGAAGAACCCGGATATCCGATCCGACATGTGGAAGGCCACATGCCAAGTGCCAACACCAGAATGCTGTATCTGTGAGAAATGAACATCTGCCTTGCTGTTTATCACAGTCGTTAGACTGCTCTAATACAGTATTTTTATCCACATTTTACAGATGGTGGTAAAGAGCCTCAGAGACAGACTTGCCCAAGTTTGCATAGCTGGAGCACATGGAACTGGGATTCTGACCCCAGAACGTATATAGAACCTCGCGAGTACTGCTTTCCTTGTGATAGGCCTTCACAGAACATTTGTTGAATGAATGCAATTAAAAGTCTTGATTCCCTAGCCTTTATGTGAAGAGCCTAGGGGAAAAGTAGGGAGAATAAATCACAGTGACCAAAAGAAAAAGCAAATCATGATGTGCTGGTCTCTCTAATAGTGTGTCAGTTTCTGGAAGGCATGGGCTCTATGCGCTCATGCTTGCATCTGCCACTGTTTCGACACAGTACTCGGCATGCTGTGGGTGTGCCAACATGGCTGCTCCAGGGGACGTTCACAGGCAGTGTGGACTGGCTGTCCCCTGGCTTTTTCAGGTGGTGTAGACGTGCCCTGGGATCGTGGTCCCTCTTAAGGACACTGAAATAATGACATGTTAATTTTAAAATGAACAACTATATAATCCCTTGAGAAATCAAATACCATCATATACTGGGTCCCACCATAAAAACATGTGCCAATCTTGGAGGGAAACGCCCTGGGGAATAATTACAGATGAAGGCAATTCTACCCATGGGTCCTTCCCTTGCATGGACTGGCCCAAGGTTACCAGTCCTCCATGACTGGCTTGTAATGGTAGAATGGCTGGGGCCACTTCATGGAAGTATTCCATAGCTGTGTGACCTGAAAACCTCTAGATGCACTGGTTGGAGTGGGAGGAACCAGTTAGTTAAACGACACATTCCTGTTTTCACATTCTCTGGTTAACAGCTTAAAGCCAACCAGAAGGCTCTCCAGCATAAGGCAACATACGTTTTTGTATCAGCTTCATTTATGCCTCTGTTTCATGCTCTTCTCTAAACATTTTTTTTGGATCTTTTTTTCATTTATGCCACCTTGCTATGTTTTATGTATCTTTATAAGCAATCTTACATCCTTTCTGGAATAAGACGGTGGCATAAATAAAAACATATACATATAAATATAAAATGTAACAAGCTCTATAAAACTGTTCCTAAAATACCTACAGTGGTTGTTTATCGGGGACAGAAATAAAATGATTAGAGGTATATTGGAAAGTAGTGTGCATACACAGGGGCTGATGTATGTAATTTTACAAAGTACAAAGTGCAAGCATTACAAATAACTTTAGGAAATACTAGGTTGGGCATGGTTGCACACACCTGTAATCTCGGTACTTTAGGAGGCTGAGGCAGAAGGATTGCTTGAGGTCAGTTTTGAGACCAGCCAGGGCAACATCATGAGACACTGTCTTTACAAAAAAATTAAGCTGGGTATGGTGGTGTGAACCTGTAGTCCCAGCAACTGAGGAGGCTAAGGTGGGAGGATTGCTTGAGCCCAGGAGTTTGAGGTTATGATGAGCTATGATCACACCATTGCACTCCACCCTGGGCAACAGAGTGAGACTAGCCTCTAAAAATAAACCAAAAACAACCCCTACATCGCCCCCCCCAAAGAAAATAAAAAGTTATTTTTATTATTTACTTTAATGGATATTTATATCTGTTATATCTATATAAATATTAACTTTTATATAGTTATCGTGTTATTTACTTCTGTAATACTTGGTCAGGATAGAAATTGAGAACATACAACTAAGAAAAAAGGAAAAACATTAAAACCACCCATATCTCACGACTCAGAGAACATCACCACTGCTCTGCAACTGCACAGCCTTTTCATTGTGTATAGACTGGAGAGGGGATCCCAGCAAAGTAGGGCTTGGGGTCTGATGGATTAATGCCCCCACACACCAGGTAATGGGGACGATGATAAAGAGGAGAAGTAAGCAGAAGAGGAGAAAGAGGAGGAAGAGAAGGAAGAGGAAGAAGAAGAAAAGGGTGAAAGGAATGAGGAGAAAAGGAGGAAGCTCTGAGGTTTTATATGTGGGCATCTGAGGGGACATGGGAAATTGGGAGGACAGGACAGTGTCTGCTGCCTGGTTTCAGGGATGAAATATGACCCTCATAGAGTGAGGTGTTGGGGACAGAAGAGGTGGGAAACAGGGTACAGTAGAACTGGCTTGGTGTCCAGGCAAATGCAACTCAGCACCGAGGACAGCTGTTTCTGCAGGGCATGACTTTGCTGCTGTGAGACCCCAAGCAGGAAGCTGTGGAACCTCCAGGTTCCTGCAGTTACTGGAGCACCTGAGAGTAGCGCCCTGATTAGAGCAGCAGAGGCAGGGGAGGGGCTTTCCTTCCAAGTGACATGGGGGCAGCAGGTGCCAAAGAGCAGAGCAGAGGATCCCTTGGAAGGCTGCACCAGGGTATATATGTGCATATGCACATCCAGAAATAGTGCAGTTATTCATGAAAGTGAGGCTGAGATTCTCGTACTGGTGCAAGAGGAAAGCTCTGAGCCAGAGAAAATTAATGAATGTTAGTGTAGCATCATTTGTAAGCTCAGGATGTCAGGTTTGGGAAAATTTAGGTCTTTTAAATATATACATGGGTATGTGCATATTTTCTTCTTAACAAGAATTAGCAATTCCTATATTTACAATGTCAGGTTTACTTTTTTTTAAAAAAGAAAACATTTGCAATTTGCTGAAACTTTTGAGAAAGTTGAGATGAATTTTTCTTAAGACCTGTTTTTCATACCACTAGTCCTGCAGATACGAATAGGTGTTACACGAAAAATGGTTTTCATGGCCAAGGGGCTTGGAAAACATGGGTGAAACAGAGGTAAGTGGTTTTCTCCCTACAAGATTGCTCAGAGCTTTTGATATACTAATGTGCATCATGATCCTCCAGGAGTGGGCATGAATTTAGCAGCTGCCCTTCTTGCTGATCTAGGGTGTAGGAATGTTATTTGCCTTCATTGTTGCTCATGTTAATTTCATTGATATTTGCTGGGAATGGCTCAGGTTGTCTAATGGGCGTCAATCAACTTCTCAGTTTATCAACAAGTCTCAGTGACTGCCAGTGATGGAAATGTCCCTCTTTGGTACCTAATCTGTTTGGACTTTGTATATTTCTTGCAGCACAACAAATGACCTAAATATTTAGGAGTCTAAGACAACACAAAGCACTTATTATCACTGTTTCTGTGGGTTTGGAACTGAGGGATGCTTCTGGCTCTCTCTGTCTCATGAGGTTGCAGCTATCTGAAGGCTTAACTGGAGTTGAAGGCTCCACTTCCAAGATGACCCCAGTGGATCTCACTTCCTAGTATTCACAGCCTGTAGAGTCCTCTCCCACAATGAATAGGCCTGAACTGTGCAATCCATAGGACACTGTGGAAACAATGGACTGTGAATTCTGAGGCTAGGTCACAAATGACTATGGCTTCTGTCCTGCTCTTCCTTGGATCACTTGCTCTGTGGGGAGTCGGCCACCATGTTGCGAGATCATTCAGCCAGCCTGATAAAGAGATCTGCGTGGTGAGGTATTGCAATCCCCAGCCAACAACCAGGATCAACTTGCTGGCCACGGGAGTCTACCCTCTTTGAAGTGACTGACACCTTGACTATAACTCATAAGAGTCCCTGAATCAGAACGATCCTGCTAAGCTGCTTCTAAATTCCTGATTCATCAAAAGTATTTGAGATAATACACATTCCTTGTTATTTTAAGCCACTGTGTGTTGAAGTAACTTGTTACACTGTGATAGAAAACTAGTACATACCCTTAGTGCCAAGGCTGGGTAGTAAACAGCCCTTCTGCTCACTGGTTAAGGAATCTGTTTACTTCCTAAGCCAAGAGTGGTCTTGACTAATGTCTTTTTACTGGCCCCAAACAATTATAGTACAAGTATGATAGTACAAGTAGTTCTCCCTATCCCTTGATACTAAAGCATCTCTGGAAGGCCTGATTCCTAAGGGTCATGGGTGTGGGGCACTAATGAAGGGAGCTTAACAGAATTTGCAGGTGAAATGCATCACATTTTTATGAGACATTGTGAGTCTCAGAAAGAAGGCTGGTTTCATCGCTTTTCCAATCCACCATTCTTGACCCAGAATTATTTCTTTGTGCAATGGACATGGTTGGTTCCTACCAGAATCCTCCCTTCCTTCTTCTTTCCTTCCAACAGAGATCCTCAGGAAAAGATGTTCTGTCTTAGTTTTCCTGGTGTTGTACCTGGAACTGCTGCTGCCATTTTGTCACCAAAAAAACAGTAAAATGAGCTCCATTCCAGTCATATTATTTCTTAAGTAAATTTCAGTGTGTATCTTTAAAAGTTGAGAACTCTTTTAACATAATCACAAGTCCATCATCACACTTCAAAACTCTTTCTCCTCCCCTGCCAAATAATTCCTTTCTCTGCATATCCATGAATATTGAGTTTGTACTTGGCTTGTGGTGTATCTAGGAACATAAATTCTCCTTGTGTCTAATTGAGACCAGTACCTGCTGGGAGAGATAATTACTCTTTAGCAGTCAATAATCTTCTGTGTCTGTATCATAAGTGTCAGTACTATTTGAAAAGTTAACTGAGCCTAAATCCCTACTGTGAAATGCATAGTCCGTCTTTGATTGGAGTCTTGTCAGTTACTATGACAGTAGGCAAGTAATTAAACTCTTTATATCTCAGTTCTCACAGTTATTTAAAAACATTAGAGTACAGAGGATTCACGGACCTGGGTTTTGAAAATGAGAAGCATAGAGAACAGACTTCTCCTGGGCCCCAGAAATTGCTTCTGCTCCCCAGAAAACATAGGTCCCTTTTCATAACCCTCTCTGTAGCTCTTCCCCAACCATTCAGTGCCTAAATAGAGGAATCAATTTCTTCCGCCGTGTCATATGTTTCAAATCAGCCCATGATTGCATGGTGGAAGCTCAATATTGGTGATAAATATACTTTATGAGTGTTTTTTGAGGATATTTTCTTAAAGGTTGTTCCAATAAATAATTTACTGGGCAATGAAAAATAGAGGAGGAGACACTGATTGCCTCTTGGAGCATCTAAAGCTTGAAGTTTAAGAAATCTAGGCAACCCACAGCTATTTAAAGACTTCCTGGAAGGCATAATTCCTCCACATTTCTTTAAAAGGTCATAGTCCAGCAGTTGGTCTCCTGGATAGAGCTCTTCTCCCAGCTCCCTTGTGGATGCCACTCTGAAATCATCATTGTCACATATTTGGACTGTTTGGTGCATAGCACATAGCTCTTTTGAACATTCATTTTCTTCTCCTTAAAATTGGAATAGTCATGTTAGGATTTGGAGTGAGAAGCAGAAGATATTTGATCGTATTATGGCCGAAACGAATGAACGATTAGTAGAGTAATTGGTTCATTTACAAAATCAACAATAATTTAGTGAGTCCCAGGTATTGTGTTCAGTTCTGAGGTTACTGTGTTGAGCAGCAGTCTTTGGCCTTCTAGGGTTTAGAATCTGGAAGGGAAAGCAGACCCCAAATAAGTAAAAAGCAAATAAATATGGAAACAGGAAATCATGAATATTCTGAAGATAATGCTGATAGAGAAACTTGAAGGGGAAGGCCTGTCTCAGATCTTGTTTGTGGTCAGGGAAGGTTCTTTTGGCATGTGACATTAAGATGAGACCTGAAGGGTGAGTGCTCCAAGTCTCACTCCTGGGGAGGTGACCAGTGAATTATTAATGGACACGCTCATCAAGATAAAATGAAAATATCTTAATATGACACTTATGACCCTCTAAGATTAGGGTTGCCAGATAAGATAAAGAATGCCCAGTTAAATCTGAATTTCAGAGAAGTGACAACAAGGTTTTAGTATGTTCCTAAATATTTCATGGGATGTATTTATGCTGAAAAATTCATTGTTTATCTGAAATTCAGTTTTAACTGGGTGTGCCCTATTTTTATTTGCTAAATCTGTTAACCCATCCCTGCCCTTCCCCAGCTGCCCTCTTCTGCCTGCTGTCCATTATTTCTCCACGCTTTCTATACCTTATCTACAAGAAATGGTCCAACTTCCATGACTTTGCTCATGCCATTCACCCTTCCTGGGTCACCATTCTCCCACCATGTCCTCTTGGCAAACTTCTTATCATTTGAACCCAAGTCCAAATGGCACCTCCTCTGGGAAACCTTCCCTAATGGAGCACATTGTTCCCATTCCAGGGTACCCACCAAACCTGATTCTTACAGAATTTGCCTCATGATTCTATGGTTTAAGTCCCAGTTTCTGGGCTGGGGTTGGTGGCTCAGCCTGTCATCCCAGCACTTTGGGAGGCCGAGGCAAGTGTGAATTGCCCGAGTCCACGGGTTTGAGAACAGCCCAGGCAACTTGGTGAGACTCTGTCTCTATAATAACTCAAAAATTAGCCCAGTGTGGTAGTACACATCTGTAGTTCTGGCTACTTGGAAGGCTGAGGCAGAAGGATCACTGGAACCCAGCAGGTCGACGCTGGGATAGCCGTGAGCGTGCCACTGCACTCCAGCCTGGGCGACTGAGTGAGACTCCAACTCAAAAAAAAAAAAAAGAAAAAAAGGCCTGGTTTCTAAAAACAATTAGACAAGTTTGAATGCCTAAGAAGGAAAGGGTGTGAGGAATGCTCTCATCGTTCCTGTCTGCCTTTGCTCCCTTCCACCCAACTCCCTACAATATTAACATTGAACATTGAGCACTTTTCTGTGTCAGGCACAGTACAAAGGGTTTTGCATGCAGCATCTCATGTAAACCTCCAAACTGATGAGGTAGATTTGGTTGAATCTCCACCTTGCAGGTGAGGGAATCGGGCACACAGAGGTGCAGCTCCTTGCCACTGTTTCCACGTCTGTAAAATTCGACTCATAATAACATTTTCTCCATAAGATTTTTCCACTCAACTGGAAAGTAGGTTTCAAGAAGGCAGGAACTTTGTTTTATAAACTTCGATACCCTCAGAGCCCAGAAATGTGTTTAGCATTGAGTAGGCTCTTAGTAAATAGTTGTTGAATGAATGAATGAATGAGTCATGTTAGAGGTGAAGAAAGCACAATTTAGAGAGAGAGTAACTTGCTCAAGAACAAACAGCTAGATGTAATGGAACTCTGACTAGAATATGAATCGGGGTGTGCTGGTGGATGTTTAACAACAACTGGCTCTGGAAAAACAACACTAATAACAACCCTGATTTGTAGCTTTTGCTGACTTACATAGTGTAAATATTCTCATCATGGGTGATTTCTAGCTACCAACCTGACGTCAATCAGCTTGCAAATCTTCTGAAAACATAAACATGGGCTTTTGTAAGCCTGTCTATATAAGTTGGCTCCAGCACACCCTGAACTAGAACACAGGTCTGTTTGTGTCCAAAGGGTACACCTTTACAATGGTAGGGTAAGATTTTGTCTGTATCTTCTTGAACAATGTACAGACTATATTCATATCTAAGTAGTAAGGGAAAAGACACTCAAATAAATTTAGTTCAAAGCAGATTGCATAGGTAAACTTTACAAAGCACAAACCTAATCACAAAACTACCTAGCTTAGCTGGGCGTGGAGGCTCATGCCTGTAATCCCAGTACTTTGCGAGGCTGAGATAGGAGGGTTGCTTGAGCCCAGGAGTTTGAGACCCGACTAGGAAACATAAAGAGACTTTGTCTCTACAGAAAAATAAAAAAGTTAACTGGGCATAGTGGCACACACCTGTAGTCCCAGTTATTCGAGAGTCTGAGGCAGGAGGATCACCTGAGCCCAGGAGGTCAAGGCTGTGGCGAACTGTGATCGTGCCACTGCACTCCAGCCTGGGAGACAGAGTGAGACTCTGACTCCAAAAAACAAAACAAAACCCAGAAAAACTACCCTGCAGCTGGACTCGGTGGCTCAGCCTGTAATCCCGCGCCTTTGGGAGGCTGAGGTGAGTGGATTGCTTGAGCCCGTGGGTTCGAGACCCATCTGGGCAGCGAGATTTCATCTTTACAATAAAAAAAAAAAAAAAAAATCAGCTGGGCGTGGTAGCACATGCCTGTAATTCTGGCTACTTGGAAGGCTGAGGCGGAAGGATCGCCGGAGCCCAGCAAGTCAAGGCTATGGGTGGCTGGGAGACACCAACTCAAAAAAAAAAAAGAAAAACTACCCTACTTAAAACCTTCCCAATACTTTTAGTGTTAGGTCAAAATCCTAGCAGAGTCTCCAAAATGTTAGATCAGCCCCAATGGGGTTGGGTGAGATGGGGCAACTGGTCTGTGATCTGGTGCTGTGCAAAAAGATACAAAGAATTGCACAAAGTTAGATTTAAAAAATATAGTTTATTTAGAAAATAAATTGGAGAGAGAGAGAGGAGACTTACCACTCCAAGGTAGGGGAGGGGGCCAAAGCTTAGGAAAACATGGAGGCCATAGCTCAAAGAACACAGTAGCCTTGCCAGTGCTTAACAAGACAATGGTGATTGACTGCTTGAGGCTGAATGCCTTTTAAACCTTCCCTTTGATGGGGGTAGATTTGTAAGGTGATTGGGTGGTGGTCTGTTCACATCTGTTCACATCACTACGAAGGGGCAGATAAGCACAGGTACTGACATCTGGTGATGGACTGTAGGCAGATGGGTAGGTTAGTCACATGACTATTGCCATGGTGATGGGGTCAGTTTGTGTCATGAAGGTCATAAAGTGCTGATTAGATTAACTTGGTTTAGGCAAATGCTTGGAATAGAAAAGCTAATTAGTCCAAAACAAGTTGGGGTTGTAGAACAATTATCAACAGCTACCTCTGAGGAATCAGTTCTGTCCTTGACTAGAGGGAAAGCTGGGTAATGTTAAAAGAATATGACAGAACTAGACAGTGTTAAAATGTCTGCCTTTTGGGTATATCAACTTTATCTTGATTCTTTCAATTAGCATAAAATCCGGTCTCCTCCCCATGGCCCACAAGGCCCACCCACTTTACCAGTCACTGTAATAGACTTTGGGGATATAGTGGAGAATATGTCATACACAATCTTTGTCCTCATGGAGCCTGCAGTTCAGTAAATGTGACTGTCAGAAAACAGTCAACCGTTAAGTACAAAATTACAGATTGAGAAGTATAAGCAGTGGAGGAGGTGGCAGGGACGAGAGAGTTGGATGTGGTGTGGGGCTGGTGTCCACACAGAAGAGGATAGGTTTTCGCACTTTTTTTTGGTTTTGTTATTTAGTTTTTATTTATCTGCAGTCCAACTAGACATGGCAAGGAATAAGGAAAATATGGAACAGCACAAAGATTATAGGATGTTGCAAGCAAATGGGATGGACAGGTTCTCTCCTGAGCTACAGAAGGAATGGTCTAGTAGTTTAAGATAAAACAAGTCAAGTTTATTAGAGCTGTCCACAGTCGGCAATGGTGATCTTCTTCCTGGTCTTGCCATTCTCGGGCCCCAAATCCTCCATGACAGTGCAACATTCATGCCCTCTTTCACATTGCCTAAGCCCGCATGCTTGCCATTCAACCATTCAGTCTTAGTAGTGCAGATGAAAAACTGGGAACCGTTTGTGTTGGGCCCAGCATTTGCGATGGACAAGATGCCACAACCTGCATGTTTCAGGATGAAATTCTCATCATCAAATTTCTCCCCATAGGTGAACTTGCCACCAGTGCCATTATGGCGTGTGAAGTCACTACCCTGGTACATAAGCCCCGGAAAAGTTCTGTGAAAGCAGGAACCCTTATAACTGAATCCTTTCTCTCCAGTGCTCAGAGCACGAAAGCTTTCTGCTGTTTTGGAATTTTGTCTGCAAACAGCTCGAAGGAGAACATGGTCCAAGGCCTTGCCATTGACAGGGATGTCAAATAACACAATGGAATTGACCATGGCTGCTGGAAAAGGTCTCAAAGTGTTTGTTGTCTGCAAAGCCAGATTTGGCACTTTGAGGAATAAAAATTATGTCTGTATACCTGGAGACAGTGGAGATGAAATGGGAACTGTGATTATAAATACAAATGTGACGAGCAACAGGCTTATGGAGGGAGGTTTAACTCTCCTTAAAGATGGAGCCCTATTTAAGTCCAGGAAATCAGACATGCGTTGAATGATTCTTTTTCAATTATCGGCAATTTTCCCCTCCAGAAAACCTTTTTGTATTACCTGGGTAGAAACAAGATCATCCAGTTCCCATCAGGCCTTGCATAGGTGAACAGACAGAGAGGCTCAGAGAGAGAAATGAGATCACCAATACTTTCTCAGCCAGTAATAGTTGTACAGTCTTGGACAAGTCATTTGGAGCCAGCACTGTCTTATAGAAATATGAGTATAATGGGGGACTACAAATGAAAGACACATATATAACAAAATTTTCTACGTTTAAAAATAAAAAAAGAAACCGGTGAAATTAATTTTATAGTATATTTTATTTGATCCAGTATGTCCACAATATTTCAACATATAATCAATATAGGTCTTAGAAGTCCAGGACTGGGTGCAGTGGCTCATGTCTGTAATCCTAGCACTTTGGGAGGCCTAGGCAGGAGGATCACTTAAGGTCAGGAGTTCGAGATCAGCCTGGGCAACAAAGCAAGATCCCCTTCTCTACAAAAAATATTTTTTTTTGAGGTGGAGTCTTACTCTGTCACCCAGGCTGGAGTGCAGTGGCACGCTCACCGCCACCCCAGCATTGACCTGCTGGGCTGGGGCCATCCTTCCACCTCAGTCTTCCAAGTAGCTGGGCGCTACTGCGCCTGGCTAATTTTTAATTTATTGTACAGACGAGGTCTCGCCAAATTGCCCGGGCTGGTCTCGAACCTGGGGGCTCAGGCAATCCGGGTGGAAGGCCTTCCAAAGTGCTGGGATTACAGGCTGAGCCACTGAACCCAGTCCAGAAATTTTTTAAAAGGAAAGAAATCCAGTGTGCATTTCATATACATTTATGGCACGTCTCAATCTGGACTAGCCGTATTTCAAGCGCTCGGTAGCCACGTGTGGTTAGTAAGTATTGAGCCAGTAAAGTATTGAGCCCCAGGTTCCTCATCTGTGACATAAGAATAAATCTCTGGAGGCTAGACAGCGCTCGAGAAACACCCAGCATTCCGCCCTGGACATAGGGGGCGCGCAAGCAATGTCGCTATCCTTTAATCCTTTCTCTCCCTTCCCCTCCTTTCTCCAAGGCTCCGGCCCTTTCCCCGCCCTTCAGGCTCCGGGCGGAAGCAGTACTGTCGCAAATGCAGCACGCGATACGGTGGCGCTGCCTTTTACCGCGGTGTGGCCGGCTCTCTTGACGCGCCCTCTTCAGCCCCATTGGCTGTGCGGCCCCGCTCACGGTGCTTTACGGCAGTGTGGCCACAGCCGCCTTTGGGTTGCCCGCGGTCTGATAGCGAGTTCAGGGCGGCAGCGTACACCGTGTTGGCTGGGCCGGATACCATGGACGTGGGCGAACTTCTGAGCTACCAGGTAGGAGGGGCGGGGAGGGCCAGGGGAACGTTCTGTCAGCAAGGCGGGGGTCGCAGGGTCGGAGTTCCTTCTCAGCTGGTCCCACTCACTTCCCGGCCCTTTACTTTTCAGGCCACCCGGGGTCCCACCTCTCCTTTCACCCCACTCTCCCAGGCCCCCAGCCCCTTTCGACTCATTCCTTTCTAAGGCCCGACCCCTTTGCCTCCCCACCGCCCTGGCCTGGCTCCCTAAAGCTCCTCTGAGAGCTCCCCTTTCTCAGCACCAAGCCCCTTCTGCTGTCCTCTCCCCAGTCCTCGGGTGGCGGTGGAGGTAGTGGAGAGCGCTGGGCCCACTTGGATTGGACCCCGGCCTCTCCATTGACGGCTTTGGGACAAGTCACTTCTCCCATATTGAGCCTCAGCTTGTGTACCGATACACTGGAGACAGTAATAATGACCCAGGAGCGTTGCTGGGGGACAAGACCAACTCTTGGGTGTGAAAACTGACTTTAAGGTGTAGGGAACTGTGCCCGTGTTCCCTGCGGGTTTGGGAGATGTTTCGAATTCTCGCCTGGAACCGGTTCCTCGAAATCTTGTGCCTCTTACTCAGGTTATTTGTGGGAAAACGGTGGCCCAGAGAGCAGAAAAGACTTGTCCAAAGTCGCTCGGAAACTAAGAGCTGGGATTAGAGCTCAGGGGTCTTGACTCCCAGTCCAGAGTTTTTTCCTTCTCTTTGTCTCCGTAAGAGGCTGATTGTGAGAGGCAGCAGAGCTGCACTTTCCTACTTAGTGGTTGCTAGCCACATATGGCTGTTGAATGCTCGAAATGTGACTAGTCTGAATGGAAGTACTGTAAGTGTAAAATCACACTAAAGTTTGAAAACTTAGTATGGAAAATAATTTTTTATATTAATTACATCATCGTACTGATCATATCAGCTACATTGGTTATTGGTCATCTCGATTAAAGAACCATATTTTGAAAAATGGATGAAATAAAAATATATTTAAAATCAATTTTTACCTGTTTTTGTTGATGCAAAACAGTTAAAAAAATGTTTTAACTACGGGGTCTCACTATGTTACCCAGGGTGGTCTTGAACTCCTGGGCTCTAGTGATCCTCCTGCCTTGGCCTTCTGAGTAGCTGGGACCACAGGTGCATACCACGTTCCTTTTGCCTTTTTTTTTTTTTTTTTAAGTTGAAAGTTTCATTCTGTCTCCCAGGCTGGAGTGCAATGGCATAATCACAGCTCACTGCAGCCTCGATCTCCTGGGCTCAAGTGATCCTCCTGCTTCAGCCTTCCGAGTAGCTGGGACCACAGGTGCATGCCACCATACCCACCTAAGTTTTTGATTTTTTGCAGAGACAAGGTCTCATTATGTTGCCCAGGCTGGTCTTGAACTTCTGGGCTCAAGTAATCCTCCACCTCGGCTTCCCAAAATGCTGGGGTTACAGGCATGAGCCACTGTGCCTGGCCCTTTTGACTTTTCAATGTGGCTACTAGAACACTTAAAATTACATATATAGTTGGCCTTATAGTTCTATTGGACAGCATTGAGTCAAGAATAGGTGATTAAGGTCTGTGAGTCTAGAGCTCCAGGTTGCTTGGAGTCTCTGTTTTGCTTTGAATTGACTGCTGTAACCCTGAACAAATACTTACCCTGTGTATGCCTTGGCTTCCTCATCTGTAAATAGGGATAATGATTGTACCTACCTCACGGGGCTGTTGCGAAGCTGGTGAGAAATGTAAAGCGCTTAGAACAGTGCTTGTGAAGGAGTAAACATTCAGTACATATTAGCAATTATTTTTGTGCCAATCCTTTAGCCAGTATACAAAAAACTGACTCTGGATGTCTAATCATGGGAAAGAACTTGTAAGCAATAGGGAAATACATAGCCAAGAGAAACCCCTGGACTCAAGCCATCCTCCCATTTCAGCCTCCCAAGTAGCTGGAACTACAGATGCCCGCCACTGTGCCCGGCAGATTTTTCTTTTCAAGTCAGTTTACTTGATAGTGAAAGAAGGAAGGAAACAGGAGAGTTGTTGAATGAGTGAGTGTGTGCCTGTTTGGGAGTTGTGGCATGACTAGCCCATTGACTCATTCATAGAATATTAAAACTCAAAGAGACTCATCCATTTGCTCAACAAACATTTACTGGGCACCTACTGTGTTCAGGACACTCGTCCATTGAGCACATGACATTGAATAAAACAAGTTCTTGCTTTTGTGGAGCCTATAGTCTGGTGAGAAAGTCACAAGATAATAAGCAAACAAGAAATTCCAATTGTGGCAAGTGCTGTGAAGGAAATATAGAAGAGTATGCTATAAAACTGCACTGTTTGGTATAATAACCACAGGGCACGTATGACTGTTGAACACTTGAAACACTGGTTTGCATTGACATGCGCTATATGGATTGGATTTCAAAGATTTAGTATGAAAATAATGAATGTAAAATATCTCAATTTTTATATTAATTATGTTGAAATGATAATACTTAGGATATGCTAGGTTAAAAGATATTATTAAAATTAACATCATCTTTTAAAACATTTTTAATGTGGCTACTAGAAAACGTAGTTACATATGTGATTTGTTTGTGGCTTGCATGATATTTTCCTTTTTAAAATTTTAATTTCTTTTTGGCTTGCAGTATATTTTCATTGGACAGCAGTGCTGCAGAAAATAACCTCTGGGAGTGAGGGCAGGACCTATTACTTTAGCTAATGGGGTTGAGGAAGGATGTTGAACTGAAGATTGAGCAGGACAGTCATGTAAACGGGGCATAGTGATGGGGGCAGAGGGAGCTGCAAGTACAGACACAGGCTGTTGGCAGAAGTTGGTGCAGCCTCTTACGGCATCAGAAAGAGGATTGATGGAGCTGGAACATGGGGAGTGAGCAAGGAATAGTAGGTGACAAAGTGAGAGATGCAGACAGGTGATAGACTGTGGAGGCATTCCTTATAGGCCATGGTAGAGAACTTGACTTTTATCTTGAGAGATGTTATAGATAACTTCATTTAACCCTTGTGTTTATAGATAAAAATGAACTTCAGTCTGATAACGGGACGTACCTGAGGTTGTACGGGATGATTAGGCCAAGGTGATGGGCAGAGTTGAAAGCAGGATCCTGGGCTTCTTATTTTCAGTCTTGTCCATTCCCACACATACTGTTTATGCAGTTTCCTTTCTGTGAGATCCATGTCCACTCTGCTTTTTCCTAAAAGATGGTGCAGTCAGTATCTAGTCCTTAATCAAATGCACCCATCCCTTGTGGAAAGTCATGAGGATCAGATGAGTCTTTATGGATGCAAAAGCTCTTTGAAAACAGCAACATTTTATAGACATGAAAGGCGCTTTACTTACCTGCGTCATCTCTCTAAGTCTCATAACAGAGGAAGGTACTGCTCTTAATTCCTGTTGTACAGATGGGGAATTGAGGTGCAGTGCCTGCCATAAGGCACCCAGCCAAGTATTGAAGACTAAGTACCAGGTAGTCTTTGTCCACAGCTGGAACTCCCAACCACTGTGCTGCACTGCCCGCCTACTGGGTACCCCACTGGTCTCCAGCCCTCTTGGCATCAGGGACCAGTTTTGAGGCAGACAGTTTTTCCACAGACCACGGGGGAGGGGTGAGGTGAGGGGGGGATGGTTTCGGGATGATTTAAGTGCAATACATTTACTGTGTACTTTATTATTATTACATTGAAATATATGGTGAAATAATTATATAACGCACCATAATGCAGAATCAGTGGGAGCCCTGAGCTTGTTTTCCTGCAACTAGATGGTCCCATCTGGGGGTGATGGGAGGCAGTGACACCTGAAGACTGTTGCTTATGTCCATTTTACTTTGTAATCTGTTTTGGTGACTGTCACTGTGGAAAACCCTGCTTCACAAAGATAGGATGTTGGAAACGGAAGCAGGCTTTTCAGTGCTTCTGTGGCAATCTCAGGATATTCCTCCTTGACTTTAATCCAGAATATATGGAGATATATTCTAAAGTTGTCTCAAACATACTTTTAAGACCACTATCATTTGCAATCACAAGCAGTTGATCCTCTTCTAGCATAGACAAAGTCAATTCACCTGGCTTATTCACAAATGGGTCACGGATCCATTCCTTCCCACTTCGGGGGTCTTTTGTGGTTGGGAGGTAATGCTCAAACTCTAGAGAACACTGAGATAGGTGATCATGCACCAGCTGGGAGAGGGCCCTAGCTCAGTCTCTTTCAAAATCTCTGCTAATGTTTGAAACATGTAGAAAATCCCAATGATTTTTAGGCTTAGATTCTCATAAGGATCATGAACAACCTAGATCCCTCACGTGTGCAGTTCACCATAGAGTTCATGCTCCTATGAGAAACTAATGCCGCTGCTGATCAGACAGAAGGCGGAGGTCAGGTTGTAATGTGAGTAATGGGCAGCAGCTGTACATACAGCTGAAGCTTCACTCACTTGCCTGCCACTGAACTCCTGACCGGCCACAGGCTGATACGGGTCTGTGGCCTAGGAGTTGGAGACCCCTGGTATATCAGATGCTGAGTGCTTTCAGGTAAGTTTTCACCTTTAATTCTCAACATACCCTCTGAGATAGGTGGCATGCCTATTTTATAGAAGAGGGAACTCAAATTCGAAAGGTCAAGCTGTCAGCCCAAACTAAAACCAACTGAACACCCAAATGTAGTTTTCCATTTTGTTTTCATATTTAAAAAAACTTTTAGAATTGAAGTATAATACACATTTAGAAGATTGCATAAATCTTAAGAACCATTGATTATAGTTATCATTTACAAAGTAGACTCAATATGACCACTGAAGTTCATGTCTTGGGGACAATAAGGGAATTAAATTGTCTGATTTGAACATCCCCACCTCCAGAATTTGATTCAGTAAGTCTTCTGTGGGGCTTTAGATTTTACCTTTCTAACCAAATCTCAGGTGACACTGAGGCTGCTGGTCCCCTCATCTAAAATGTTCTCCATTCCTTTAAAATGTTTTCCCAGTTGGGACAGTTTCCTCCCTTCTCATGGACATTGGTTTGCCGATTTTTGAGCTCAAGTTACATTTTTTCCCCTGCCATTCAAGATACTGAGAGCAAATCACTTAATCTTTCTGGACCTCAGTTTCCTTGTATACCTAATGAGGAGATTAAGTAAAACTCTCCCTTAGGTCCCTCCCAGCTTTAAAGTTCTGTGGTACTAATGATTTAGGCCAAGAATTCCAGAGATCTCAAGGGATTAAAACAGCTTGATGTAGTATAATGGATTGGGGTGGAGAATCTGTGAGATTTGAGTTTTAATCCCACCTTTATCATTACTTATCTGGGTGATTCAAGGCAGGTCACTTTCCCTCTCTGTACACCATATTTTTATCACTTGTAAAATGAGGAGACTGGGCTATATGACTGTTGGTTTTTTCCATTCCTAAAGTTCAGAGATGAAGCAAGAAAAAATATGTAATACCAATAAATGTTTATTAAAGGTACTTAACATTTTTGGGTGCTTACTAAATTTCACTTTTGGGGCTACTTGATGAGAAGATTCCAATCTTCTGCTGATATTGGTTCTTCTACGAGTAATAGTCACCAAGCGCCTCAGTGTATGCCTTATATCCTTGACATATGTTAACTATTCTTTTGAGGAGACAGGAGAATTACAATGTGGACAGAAGGTGGTGGAAAAAGTCTTTAAGAGGAAACCAGTTTTGTTCCCAATATGGAAATGTACTTTGTTGATGCCTTCAGGTTTAGACATCTCATCAAGGAGTGTGCCTGCAGTGCCTTGGCTGAGAAGTGTCTGCTGTACAGGCATGTATGTGAACTCTGGGCACTCTCATTAATACTAATTCCACAGATATCTGGAAAAAGTTCTTACCTTTGAAGTTTTGCAACAAAGAATTCGCATTTAGTGCAACTTGCGACATAAAAGGCATTCTCTTTGAGGCAGATTGGGGTCAGGGACCCTCGGCTTTGGTGATATTGCCGATACCTACTTCTCCTGTCACCTACCAGTAATATCTTAGCATTTCCCTTGGATTGCAGGGTCTTATAGGAATCTGTAAATTTGCTCCTTTGTCTTTCTTCTTTCTTTCTTTTGAAATACAATTTTAATAGTAACAAACTGACATGAACGGTATTAAAGAAAATATTTGAGAAAAGGAAAACTACTAAATCCAATACATATTTTTATATTCCCACAGTCCTTATGTATTTTGTATGGCTGTACCCATTGTATATATACTGTTTTGTGTTCTACTTTTTTTCCCTGAATCTCAATAGGAAACAAAATGTGTTCTAAGTTTTTAATTTAACATTGTCATAAATAGTTTCTGTGTCTCTGCATAGCCTTCATGTTATTTTAAATATTTGCATACTTTTTGCTTGAGTGATAGGCCATTTTTCCCTAAATCATTCCCCTATGATAGGATATTTAGGTGGTTTTCAGGTTTTCGTTCAAGGAGATGGTGTTGTAGTGAACTTCTTTGTTCATGTAGCATTTTTTTCCCTCCTGTCTGTCATTGGTAATGACATGTGCCATCTCCTGTGCTAAGTATTGCGTGTACTAAGATTATTAAGACATGATCCTGGGCCTTAAAGAATTCATAATTTAAGGAGCAAGACAGGCATTTAAACAACTAACTGCATGATTAAAAGTATTGTGGGAGAACAATGGATGGAATGATGGGCTATGGAGAGGGAATGGGTGTTGGTGGGGATGGGTTTAGTTTGGTCATTGAAGAAAAGGGAAGTGGCACTGAAATCCCAGACTTGATGGATTGAGTAGGAATTCTGTGGGTGATAAGAAGGGCTGGGACTGGGATTCTTAAGAGCAAAAGCGGGGAGTGAAATGTTCAGAGCATCGGGTAAAAGGAAGGGAGTGGCAGGAGAGGGTGGAGATGTGATAAGGAATACTTAGAACTCATGTGGAGTTAATCCCTCATCAGTTTGTAGTGCTAACAGTATAATTTTATTTCAATCTTGATAGTACTAGTAATCATAATTTATTTTTTCCCAGTCATCTAGTAGGTATATTAAAATGTTCAAATTTGCTTTAATAAGCATTTTTTTTGAGTCGAAGTCTCATGGAGTGCAGCGGAATGTTCACGGCTACTGCAGCCTCGACATGCTGGGCTCAGGCAGTCCTCTGCCTCAGCCTTCCAAGTAGGTGGGTGCAACCAGGCCTGGCTAATTTTTTAATCTTTTGTAGAGATGAGGCCTCCCCAAATTGCACAGACTGGTCTCAATTTTCCAGGCTCAGACTATCCTCTTGCCTTGGCCTCCCAAAATGTTGGGCTCACATGCATGAGCCACTGCGTCTGGACAATAAGCATTTGTTGTTGTTGTTGTGAGTTTACCATTTGAATTTTTTAATTATCTGCTTCTTATGATAGTAATTGTAGTTTTGTAATTGAACTTTTCTTTTGATTTTGTTGTTGTTGTGTGTATAAGAAACATTATTGAAAGCCTGAATACTGGTGCTCAAATACATCTTTCATTCTTGAGTGACCTTATCTTACCTTTAACCCTAAGAATATTACTCTCATCATGATGTCATTTTATAGCATTGTGAAATAGACCTTTTTTTTTTTTTTGCATGACAGTTTAGTACTTTTCCAAGTTAGTTTGTTAGAAATGTGACAGATAGTCATGCAGTGGATAAATAGCCGTTCTCATTGATGCCTCCATTTCAGGATGTTTTCTCTTTCACCTCTTTCACACCATTCTCCTCATCGAGAGGAACGAAACACAAATGGACATTGGCGATGATAAATATTTCACAGGGGCTGTAATGAGCAGGGGACAGATTTGGTCATGTGTTCTCTACTTTGTGTGGGAACAACCATCTAATCTAATTTATAATAATAAAACCATTGACATGGGTGTCACCCATTGTAGCAAATTTCTACAAATGTGAGTGATTTTTTTCCTTAGGTTCATTTCCTCCCTTTGCATCCTTCTTATCTTCTCTCTCTCCTCTAACTCATTCTTTTCACATTCACAAAACATGTTATGTTCATGTGCCTCCTTGCATATATCTCTACTAGACTGTAAGCTTAGAGGCAGGGGCTGGCTCCTAGCAGTGTCTCAGCCATTGTGATGCCTAATAAGTGGTTATTTAATGATTAGGTGAATGAACCAGTAACTGCCGTCACATAAGCTCTGGTTATTTCCCCTTCTGGGAAGCTTGTGCTCTACCACCTTGTGGGTTTATTGGCCTGTATCACTTTGCTTTAATGTCAGACTTCAAGAAATTTGATTCACACCTGTTACTTCAGGTTCTGAATTGTTTTCCTCTTCCTTAGCATTATCTCATGCTACTCTTGTTACAAAACCTGCATTCTTTGTTTTTTTAACTTTTTATTTTGAATCACTTTTAAACTTAGAGAAAATTTTTAGGAATAGTAGCGTTTCCATATATTTTTCATCCAGCTTCTCCTAAAGTTAACATCTTATATAATCATTGTATAATGATTAAAACCAGGAAATTAACATTCATAAAGTAACTAGTAACTAGATTGCAAATTTAATTCAAATATTACCAGTATTTTTTTTTTTTTTTGAGTTGGAGTCTCACTCTTGTTGCCCAGGCTGGAGTGCAGTAGCACACTTATGGCCACCGCAACCTCAACCTACTGGGCTCAGGCAATCCTTCCATCTCAGCTTTCCAAGTAACTGGAGCTACAGACACACACCACCACGCCTGGTTAGTTTTTTGTGTGATTTATTGTAGAGAAGAGGTCTCACCAAGTTGCCCATGTTGGTCTCGAACCCCCGAGCTCAGGCAATCCCCTCGCCTTGGCCTCCCAAAGTGCTGGGATACAGGCTGAGCCACTGTGCCTGGCCAGCATTTTCAATAATGGTCCTTTTTCTCTTCCAGAATCCTCTCCAGGATCCCACGTTGCATTTCATTGTCATATTTTCATAGTCTTTTCTTGTCTTTCATTTTTGAAGAGAACTGTCAGTTATTTGGTAGAATGTCTAAAACCTACATTCTTGAAGCTTGCCAATGTTTCTTTTGCCAAAGGTTTTCTTGGGCCTCATTGTTCTTGATTCTTCACTAAAATTTGAAGAATCAAATTTTTCAAGAACATAACTTTGTTCTTCGTCTTTTTAGAAGAACTCATTCATCCTTCTCCTTTCAGTACCTTTTTATATACAGCTCTTAGCTCATCATCCCTGATTAACATTTCATGTGTTTACTGAGCATTCTGGCCAGATATTGAGGTATTACATAATTCTCTGCTTCCTCCCTCACCTTTCCCTGTGGCAAACTTTGCATCTTAGTCAGGGGTGTTGATACTCAGCTGACTTAAAAGAATCTTTGGAGCTATTTCTCAAAGATGAAAGGACTCAAAGATGAAAGACAAGGCTCTTTTCCTCATGGATCCTGCAAGCTCATGAGCAGAGGGCCAGCTCCTCTCTTGGGACTCAAGGAGGTGTTAGAATATGAAAATGATTAACTCACTGGAGAGAAAAATGATTACATCACAGTTCTGGTTCTCATAGAGCTTGCAGTCTACTGGGGGTATCCTGCAGATTTGAAAACCAAGGACAGTGTCGGTGCTGTTATGGAGGCTTGAACAAGATTTGGTGGCACAAAGGCACAAGCAGCTCTGTTGGTGGGAATTTGGGAAAGGCTTCATGGAGGACGTGCTGCGTCTTCAGGATTCTGTTATAACCATCACCACCTTAGTGTAGACTCTTTAAGACTTTGTCAAATAAGTAGTCTCCTAGGTGGTCTTACTTTTTGACTCTGTGGACCTCATGTTGGCATGGCAAATGTGGGTTTATTTCCTCTACAGGCCAACAGAGAACACTCTTTTGCAGCCATTGACTTCAGTCCTACCTATTCCAACTTCCTTGGAGATAGGTCTTGTTGAGTTGCCTTCCTAACTTTGAAGGTGAACTTGAGGAAGATAGGCATATCTTTCTGTGCTCTTCCATTAGGGTTTAAATTAGGGGATTGATTTATAAGGTATAACCCATTAGAGAAGTTTTCATACGTAAAAATAACTGCATTGGAGAATGTGGATGGTTCAAAATAGCTTGTCAGCACTGCTGAAGAAAATACTTTAAAGCATATGTCCTTCTGAGTGTGCCCTTTAGGTGTCCTTTAATGTTTAGTATAGTGGATGAACGTGAACTCTGGGTCAGACTGCCTGTATTTGAATCCCAGCCCTGCTGCTTGCTAACTGTGTGACCTTGGGTCAGTTGATTAACCTCTTTAAGCTTCGGGTCTTCATCTTTCAAACACGGATTATATAATAGTGTCTATCTCTTCCCTACCATCTTTTAAACATTTTCCATTTTATCAACTTTTTTAAAAATAAAGGATTAAATGAGACAATGAGTCATGCTAAGTAGTATAGTGCCTGACATAGCACATAGTAAATGCCTAGTAAATGTTAGCTGTTAGTTTTCATTATTGATAGCACTACAAACAACATATGTGCTACAGCAAAAAAAAAAAAAAAAGTTTTTTTTTTTACTCTACAAAGCTGCCTCAGTACTCCCAATGTTATTGGTCCTTTGGTGATTAAGTTTTAATCATATACAATGAAATGAGAATAGTTTGTCATGCATACATGCCACAGTATAGAAATGTTCTCAGTAAGTTGAAGCACAACCCTATTCTACCACAGGTATCAGTCCTTGATATTGGGGATTATGCCATAAAAAGTAATTCTTTTCCCCAGGTCTTTTACTAAGTCATCTGTTTTCCTTTTCTAGTGCCAGGAATCTCTCATTTACAAATTATTCCATTTTTTTTTTCTTAGAATCCTAAAGGAAGTAGTTGAGTTTGGTCTCAGTTTTGTATAACTGTAGAGAAACTGGTATTAAGAGAAGGTGTGGCAGGAATTGTGATACTGCTTTTACCTTCTCCAAGGTCAGCCATTTGGCACTTCAGTATTTCAGCTGAATACAAGGATATCCTGGAGATCTTAAGGGTTCAGTTCCAGAGCACTCCAGTAAAGCAAGTCACAATTTTTTTTGATTTCCCAGCGCATATCAAAGTTATATTTACACCTTGCTGCAGCCTATTAAGTATGTGTAATAGTATTATGTCTAAACAATGCACATACCTTAATTAAAAGTATTTTTTTGCTAAAAAAAATTGCTAACAATCATTTGAGCCTTCAGCAAGTCATAACACTTGCTGGTGGAGGATCTTGCCTGCATGCTGATGAGTGCTGATAGATCAGGATGGTGGTTGCTGAAGGTTGGGGTAGCTGGGTACTTTCTTAAAATAAGACAACAATGAAGTTTGTCCCTCTGATTGACTCTTCCTTTCACAAAAGATTTCTCTGTAGCATGCAAATACTGTTTGATAGGATTTTACTCAGAGAAGAATTTTCTTTTTTTTTTTTTTTTTTTTTGAGTTGGAGTCTCACTCTGTTGCCCAGACTGGAGTGCAGTGGCCGCTCTCAGCCACCGGAGCCTCCACCTCCTTCCGCCTCAGCCTTCCGAGTAGCCAGAATTACAGGCGCACGCTACCATGCCCGGCTGATTTTCATGAGGCAGCCTGTACTAACTTCCAGCTTTTCTTGTCACCTCTCTCAGGCTTCACAGAATTGAAAAGCATCAGGGCCTTGCTCTGGAATAGTAATTGGCTTAAGGGGGTCCTGCGACTGATTTGATCTATTCACACCACTCTGACTTTCTCCATATTAGCATGAGGTTCTTTAGCTTTTTTATTATTCATTTGTTTACTGGAGTAGCGCTTTTAATATCTTTCAGGAACTTTTCCTTTGCATTCACAACTTGTCTGTTTGTTGCATGAGGCCTAGTTTTTGACCTCTTGTAGATTTCAACATGCCTTCCTTACTGAGTTGAATAATTTCTAGTTTTTGATTTCCAGGGAGAAATGTGAAACTCTTTCACTTGAACACTTAGGGTCACTCTAGGGTTATTAATTGGCCTAATTTCAATATTGTTGTGTTTCAGGGAATAGGATGGCCTGAGAAGAAAGAGATGGAGTGAAGGCTTGACAGAGGAACAGTCACAACACAAAGCATTTATTTATTAAGTTCACTGTCTTCCATAGGTGTGGTTTGTGATGCCCCAAAACAATTACAGTAGTAACATCAAAGATCACTAATTACAGATCACATAACAGATAAAACAATAACGAAAAAATTTGAAATATTGCAATAAGTACCACAGTGTGACACAGAGACATGAAGGGAGCACATGCTGTTGGGAAAATGGCACTGATAAACTTTCTTGATGTTAGGTTGCCACAGACCTTCCATATGGTTTTTTTTTTGAGTTGGAGTCTCACTCTGTCGCCCAGACTGGAGTGCAGTGGCGCTCCCGGCCACTGCAGCCTCGACCTGTTGGGCTCCGGCAATCCTTCCGCCTCAGCCTT
>NW_007258385.1:14935-25738 GCF_000164805.1 Carlito syrichta | reverse complement strand
GAGAGGATTGCCAAAGCTCAGGGGTTTGAGACCAGCCTGGGCAACTTGGTGAAACCTCATCTTTACAATTAAATTTTTTAAAAAAGCCAGGCATGATAGCACCCACCTATAGTTCCAGCTACCTGGAAGGCTGAGGCGGAAGGATCACCTGAGCCCAGCAGATCCAGGCTGCGGAGGCAGTGAGCGTGCCATTGCACTCCAGACTGGGTGACAGAGTGAGACTCCGACTCAAAAAGAAGAAGAAAAAAAGAAAGTGACTGATTTTTAAGCATGAAAAAATAAATACACACACAATGGGGAAAAAAATGTAATGTCTGCAAAGGCAAAAAAACAAAGTGTACAAAGTGTGCAGTTCAAAATCAGTTTCTTTTCCATAGAGTTTCAGGAGTGAATGATCAGAAAGTGTGTTGACCTAAATTCTAGGACTCCAGCTCCATTGTGGGCTGGTAAATAGAAACTGGATTATCATCATTCTGGAGTTCAGTGGATCTGATCTAGTGGAACCAATACTGTACCTTTTCGTCTTTTTACTCATTTTAGATTACTGTTTGCTTGTAAGCAGATTATCTACTTTGGCTCCTTGGATTTCCCTTTACCTAACTACTCAGCAATATCTGGAGTCACTGATGAAACTGAGAAGGACTTGAAACCAAGCAGAGTATCATGCTGTTTCTCTCTAAATATATCTGACTTTATTCCAAAAGCAGGTATAATTGATTATTGAATAGTTGGCATTTTTATGGGCTCATTCTCTTAATACATAAAACTGAGAATTGATCACATTTTTATTTGAACCCCATCTTCCCTGTTAAGTCATTAGAGTTTAAAATTTGGAGGAGATCTTTGATAGACATTAGCAGTATATCAGTCCTCTGCTGGTATATAATGTTGGAATGCTGTTTTCTTTGTAGCACTGGAGAAAAAGAAACAAATTGTAGCTAACGCTTGTCATGTTATTTTTCAGCAACCTCTCTGAGCATTAATGCTTCAGTTGGAATAGCTAACAGCTTATCAAATTAATGACAAGGGAAACTTTTGAGTATCTCAGGGTTACATAATTGTTTACAGAGAGGCTGAAACATGGAGTGGGGTTTCTGGCCAGGACTAACTGTTGGGCAAGGGAAGGTACAGATGTCAAAGAATTAACAGACTGCTGAACGCAGCAATAAAGGAAGACAAGAAGGAGGCATTACCATTGATTAATTGGGGGCTGTAGCTGAAAGAAACCCTTAATAAGGCTCCTTAAAAAAAAAAGTCGTACAGGTTATATTGAATTGTACTAACTCCTCATTTATCTGCTGTCTTTGGAAAATGTGATATTTCTCATAAACAGATGTTCTGGATAACCAAAGCATTTCTTTTTCTTTCTTTCTTTTTTTTTTCTTTTGAGTAGGAGTCTCATTCTGTCCCCCAGGCTGTAGTGCAGTGACATGTTCATGGTCCTCAGCCTTGACCTGCTGGGCTTAGGTGAGCCTTTGCCTCAGCCTTTCAAGTAGCTGGAACCACAGGTGTACACCACCATGCCCAACTAATCTTTTGATTTATTGTAGAGACAAGGTCTTGCTACGTTGCCCAGGCTGTTCTTGAACCTCTGCACTCAGGCAATCCTCTTGCCTATGCCTCCCAAAGTGCTGTCATTTCAGGTGTGAGCCACTGCACCTGGCTAACAAAGCCTTTAAGTAGGGAGAGAGTGCTAGAACAGGAAGAAATTTAGAGATGATACATTCCAACAGATTCTTTTTACAGATAGGGAAGCCAGAACCCAGAAAAGGAGAGAAATTTGCCTTAGGATCCCAACTACTTGCTGACAAAATGGGGTTCAGAGCAGTGCTTTATCCATGATAATGCCTCCTCTCCTTTTACATGTGCAAAACTTGTATTTTTCACCATCTTATATGGAATTATAAAACATTTACATTCTTGCCTTTCTCAGTAGGTCACACTGGTTTAGGGATCATCATTAGGAAAACATGTTAATTGTGCCTGGATTCTCTCATGATGTGTGGAAAGTGTGGAAAGCTTTTTCCATGAAGTATGGAAAGCATCTACTCCTGTTCTGTGGAATATTAGGGATTTCAAGTTCTAGTGCCTACTTTTTATAGTTTTCATTTCTTCTTGGTGTCAACTGCCACTCCTAGTGTTGTTTGTTAGAATTGTATCTAACCTCTGAGGCTTTTCTTCCCCATTCTTTTAATGGTGTTATTAAAAGTTGAGGTTGTTGGATGAATGAGGCATTACTATCCTTGGTTGTCTTTGGGTGAACTCTAAAACTTCAGAGTTCTTCCACTAGATACTGAAGTCTGAAAGATACTAGAAATCATATTAACCTAACCTGTCTTCATTTTCTGTGTAGCATTTCCTCTAGCATCTCTTTGCCCACCACTGCCATCTTGGGGACTAGAGAACATCTGAGCAATTACTGTTGCCCATTTATCATGAGTGTTTCAGTAAAAGCTAGCACTCATAAATAGGGGCTCTGTGGAGCAGCCCTTTCTTTCATGGCTGCCTACCTTTCTTGAGAGTAGACAGTTACCTGTCTTACTGCCTTAACTGTATCTTTTAGTCAGCCTTATGTCCAAATTCACACATTCACTAGCCCATGAAATTTAGGCTGTGTCAGTCACCTGAAACCCTGTGTGCTCGTTCTTGACTTGTTAATGCCTCTGTCCAGTTCCTGTCTTGTGCTTGGCTCCTGGCTCTGTCTCTCATATCCTACCCCTCCTTTCCCCTTTCCCTCCCAACATATGCTCAGTTTGTTTTAGTCTTGGCATGGACATGTGCTCTCTGGCTCCCAACTGCTGACTTAACATTACTGAGGACTCTGGATGACTGGGACTGGAGCTGCCTCCTGTACCTTCCTCATATGGTATTCTTTGCCCTAGCTGATCCTTTAAGACCCCTACTTTGGCCTCAGCTTATTGGTGACTGCCATGTCCTGCCCATCTGATCCTCCTAAGAAAGGGCCATTTTGAGCAAAACCCTACCACAGAGGCTTGCTGATTTTCCCATTATGCGGTGTTGATACCCATCCTTTGCCATTGTTTCCTAGTTATTCACCAGGGGTTGGGGAAGTAATAGGATGTTGTTTACCATTGTTTCTAGGGTGTTGTGGCATATGCTGACAGTCTGAACCAATCCAGATTTGGGAGGTTAGTAAATTTCATTTGGATTAGTGCTCCATATTGAACCCTTTATTCTCTGATCGTTCCACATATTTATTAAATGCCTATTAAATGTAAGGTATTATACTAGATACTGAGACTAGAGTAATACACAAGACATTTGCAATCCCTGCCTTTATGGAATTTATATCCAGAGAGTCAAGACAGATAATAAATAAGAAAAACACATCTAGATAAATAAGAACACCTCAACAAGCAAATAAATACTAGATAAAAACAAGATAATTTCAAGTAGGGATGTGAAGGAAAAAAAATGGACTGGTGTAATAGAGTGATAGGGGAGCACGGTTGTTTACTTCAGAAGGTTCTAGAAGGCCTTCTGAGGGGTGACATTTGAGCTGAGAGCTAAATGATGAGAAAGAACCTGGCGTATGAAAAGCTGTGGGAATAGCATTGAAGGCCAAGGGAAAAACTAGTACAAAAGCCCTGCAGGGGCAACAAGCTTGTCATGTTTGAATCAGTATGGTTAGAGCTTGGTGAGTGGAAGGGCACAGTTGAGATAAGGACACAGAGGTCAGCTGTGGGGAGGAGGGAGAGCCCTGACATTTTTGGACTCTATTCTCAGCACAGCGGGAAGCCTCTAGGAGTTTTAAGCTGTGAAGTGACACCACTTGGTTTATATTTAAAAGATCACTGCATCTGCAGAATGGAGGATGGATTGTAAGGGAGCAGTCTTGCCATCTTCACTGTTGAAGAGTGTAGAATTCACCTTTATGCTGCAGAGGCTGCAACTGAAGCTGTGCTGTCCCTGGGATAATTGCTTTCCCGCCTCAGTTGTTTTCAGAATCTCCAGTTCTAAACATTTAATCTGTGTCTGGCTTAATCAAGAAGCAGCTCTCTCCTAGTGCCAGGTTTGGCTTAGAAAATGTGGGCATGGTGCCTTCTGCCGAGCACCCTGGCCTGGAGAGAATGAAGAAAGCAGCCCCGGGTGAACCTGAGGACAATGCAAGTGACCCTCAGCACCTGGTAACTTGTAGGAAGCTTTGGAATCCATAAACTTCATGTGCTCCTGCAAAACAGTTGCAGATGGTCTGAACTAATGATTAAATATCGCTGCTGCTTTGCCTGGATCTGTTGTGGCTGTCCTTTCCATATCTGGTTTTACATTACAGCAGGTAATAAAAGGGGCACCTTTCTGGTTACTTCTAGGGCATGTTTTTTCAGTTGGTTTAGGGAGAAATTTCAGTTTCTGTCAATTGTGTAAGTACATTGAACAGTAGCCTTGTGTTTTCAAAATTAATAAAACAACAACCACAGATCCACAGATTGTAAATGGAATTGTCCCTAATGAATGGGAATGATTGCCTGCCTTTGCTGTCTCTGCTGGTTCTCAAGTAGGAGTTCTGTCACAGACTTGTCAGAGGTGGCTGGCAGGGACTTTTTCTCCTGAGCTAGGACATGGAGATCTGAGCAGGCAGAGATAACACAAATTAGCAAAGATACAAGCATATCTGCAGAGGAGCAGATTTCCTTCTGACCAGAGATGGTGTTGGTGGGCACCACCCTAATTTTCAATGCATCTCTTCCCACTGATGACAGACTTTTCAGCAAATAAAAAGAATTGCTTAAGCACCACCTGAGCTGGGCAGTTTTTACAAGACTTCCGAATTTCAAAGGGCCTCAGGCTGCTCAGCCTGCCAATGTGAAGTCACAGAATATTATCTCCCTGGCTCCTCACTAGGGACTCTTACACCTCACTCAGCATAATGAACTTGGAGACAGAAATCCTGATTCTTCTACCCCCTTTTTTTTGCCAGATTTCTTCTTCCATCCCCACAGAACTTGCTAGGACTCAGAAGGCTCAGTGAGGGGAGAAGAGATGGCATCTGCCTTGGCCGACATGACTTGTGCCAGTGGCCGTGTGGGGATTCCATAATGAAGATTGCAAATCACTTCCCATCCTCTTGGAACTGCCCTATAATTAGAAGATTAAACATTTTGTTTAAATTGGTAATTTCCCCCTCCCTTCTCTGAGTGCTTAAAACCACCATTAGAGCAGGATGGAGACTGGTTAACTGTCTGATGCTAGGCTCCATGTTCTAGTTGTGATTGTCAGCAGGAGGTTGAGGGAGTCTTATTTTAATTAAAAAAGCAATTTTTAGCCATGTTTCACCTTGTGTGAGACAGAGGCCTTTCTGACCATGTGAACTCTCTGATTGCTGAGTATAGTGAGTATCACTTTTCTCAGGAGTATGTCACCAGGCCTAAGAGGATAATATTATGAAGTGGGTGTACACTTGGCTTTCAGGTATTGTCTCTGCATTAATGGCATGCTTGCCCTTCAGTTGACAGATTGATTTTGTATTTATGGGAGGAGGGGGTCACAGGGATGGTGTGTTCCTGAATTGGAGTGAATGAGAAGCAGCTTATAGAGGAACATGGAAATGTTCATACATCTAGTGAAATAAAAGGGAATATGTGTTTTCTTTTTTTTCTTTTTTTTTTTTTTGAGTTGGAGTCTCACTCTGTCGCCCAGACTGGAGGGCAGTGGCCGCTCCCGGCCACCGCAGCCTCGACCTGCTGGGCTCCGGTGATCCTTCTGCCTCAGCCTTCCAAGTAGCCGGAATAACAGGCATGCGCTACCACGCCCGGCTGATTTTTTGATTTATTGTAGAGATGAGGTCTCGCTGCCCAGGCGGGTCTCGAACCTGCGAGCTCAGGCAATCCACTCACCTCAGCCTCCCAAAGGCACGGGATTACAGGCTGAGCCACCGAGCCCGGCTTGGAATATGTGTTTTCTTTTCCCCATGCCACCCAGCCAGAAGAACACAGCTAAGGACTCGGACTACCGGTTGTGGAAGCCCATTGAGTGCCAGGTTTTGTGTTAATTGATATATGTGTGTTATCCCATCGAATCCTGAAAGCAGTCCTGGGCAATCATTATCCCTATTCCCATTTTGTAGATGAGGAAAGAAAGTTCACAGAACTTGCCCAAAGACACCCAGGAGGTAGATGGTGGACCTTCTTCCTAGAAGAGGGCTACTGTGAACGAGGTAGCTTTAGAAAAAGGAAAGACCTAGAGAGCAGACTTCCATCACTCTTCTGTACACTTGCCTCTGCCCTGCTGCTCCTGTCATTCTTTACTGGAAGTACTTGATTACATGCCTTTCCTTACACTGGACAGTGAGTCTTTAAGGACAGTGTCTACATCAGTTCCTGCCTGAAGTAAATGCTCAATAAATGTCTCTTGACTGATGAAAGGAAAGAATGAGGGATGAATGAATGAAGCAGTGAATCAATGATTAGGTAACTGAATTTGTGTCTCTTCTAGGTGTCTTTATATTGAGGCTTAGCACCTCCCCATTGCCTTCTTTTTTTTTTTCTTGTTGCCTCTCCTTTCTTGATGGGAGTAGATTAAGCTGTGTTTGTGAGTGCTAGTGGTCCCAGTCGTAGGAAACTCTAGGCTGAGTGAATCTTGCCCTACATGACAATAGATAATCTTCATAAAAGCCCGATTCTATTGTAGTTACCTGAGAATTGATTGGCATTTCTTTTAAAGACCAGTGTTGTCTCTGACTCTACAGCAAGAGATTGATTCATTCATTCATTTGCCAAAGATTTACTGCAAGTCTCCTGTGGGCCATAATTGCTGTTTTCTCTTTACCCAACCTTATAGGCAAAAAATAAGAGTTCATACAGAACAACAAGATTAGTTTTTATTTTGTGTTGATTAGATCTGGCATATTTGATGTATTTTTCTTTTTCTTCTCTCTTTCTTTCTTTCCTAATATTTATTGAATACTTTTTCTGGTTAGGACTTCCACATATTCCTACAACACTAGGAGGGCTTTTCCCTAAGGATGAAACTAAGGCTGAAACGGTGGTAATTTGTCCAGGGCCACACACTAGTAACAACAAACCCAGGTGTCTTGAATACCAAATTCATTCTCTTTTCACTGCACCACACTCCCCTATTAATGACACTAGATTAGCATCAATTTCGTATGTGTTTTATGTTTTATATAGGCCTACGACAGACATGGATTTCTAAAACAGAAAGTTCTTAGAGCTGCTAACAGTTCACTTGAGTTAAAGGAGCCTCAGGAAACAGGTCTATAGCAAGCACAGAAACCAGTTAAGGCAGCCTGATTTCCCAGTCACACGGTGATAGTATGATGTCATAGGAAGGGAAAAAGGTTTTAGGCTTTGACTGATTGGCAGTGTTTGAATCCCATCTTCACTGCTTTCTAGCTCTTTGGCCTTCACCGATTCACTACGCAAGCCACCTGTGCCTCGGTTTCCTCATTTGTAGAGATGGTGAATGGTATTACCTACCTAGAAGAGTTGTGTGAAGATTAAAAAGATAATGATATGTTTCCTAACAAGTTCTATCCAGGCTTGACCCTGTTTAGCTTCTAACATCAGAGGAGATCTGGTGGAATGACCGTCAACCATAATGCTATGTTAAGTTCCTGATACAGAGCAGACACACAGTTAGTGGAAGCTGTTATATGTTTTGGATAATCACTTAGTAAGGAGCTGTAGGAGGAATTCTGCATGTTTCTCTAAGCTCCACAATTCTGTGAACTCAATGCCTCCTAAAAAATTATTTGTGAGATATCTGACTTTGCCTTTTGGGACCCATCCTGACTCACTTATGCAGCTTTGTTTAAAAGAGGTGGCTGAATTCCCTTGTGCACAGGGTTTTTCAGATAGTATATCTCTGAGTTTTGGGGTATGTTTACTGGAATGAATTCTCAGGTTTCTAAGTAATTTCAGTGTGAGACAAGTGAGTAGAATTGATGTCAGGCTGCTTTAACACAGGTGTTATAAACAAGATTAAGAGGTTGTTGAAAAGATATCAGTGGAGCTCTGGGGCAAGCTTTCTGAAGTCATTCTAAATTGACAGCTAATGGGTAGTTTGCCTTGATGGCTGTCTCTAAGTTGGTTGTAACTGACTAGAGCTTCACCCACAGAGGAAACTTATGAAAATTCACTTTACTTTATTAGGAATTAAGGCTATAGTAATATGTAAATCTGTCTACACTGTTTTTAGATACCTTTCTCAAAGGGAGCCAGTTCTTATTTTTATTTTTATTTTTTTGATGCCCTAAACCCGCCAAGCTTCATAGAAAATTTTAAATGGGGGAAGATGGTTCAAAACAATTATTTTATTTTACTCTTTATTTATTTTTGTGTTTAAGACACTTATTTACTTATCTTACTCTTGGTAGAGTTTCTTCCTGACTAGCAAGGTATGCATTTCGCTTATTTGGTCTACTAGATGCTCTTGTTAGGAAATTGAGTATCTTAAAATTCAGTATCTTAAAATGTTCTTGAAATGAGCAGATATTAATTTAAAATCACTTTGAAATCAATTTTATAGCTTCCCTGAGAGAGAGTTGTGGTGGGGATAAAGCTTGTAGGGAAATTTGTAGGTGACCATGAGGCATTTATCCAGGCTACCAGAGAATTCCTTTGATCATATTCCACATGACCAGGAGGTCAGGGTTCTCACTGTTGTTTTCCAGGTGGGGAAAGTATTTCTGATATTAACTTGTCTTATCTAAGAATAACTCATTCACCATCCTTGTCTTTCTTGGAAATGAAGGTCTTTTGCTAACTTTAGTGATTTGTAAAGCTTCTAGAAATAATAAAACCTTTGAGCTGAGGAAAATAAAGTGTATCTTACACAAAAGCAGACATGAAACCATCTCTTTTCATTGTCTTCAATGGACTTATCAACAGCATGTATTGAGGCCATAACACCAGATACTTCATTCGAGCTGAGAGGGATAGGTAAATCAGCACTAGAGTGCTGGAAAGTATGTTATATAATCATTCTACATTTTCGGACTCAAAAGTACTGTCCATAATGTTGAAAAATATTCTTCTTAACAAGATATTCAGGAAAATGTTCCATGTGAGTTTTGTCTTCCTTGAAATAAATGTGGCAGACTTATGTGGTTATGTTTTAAGCTTTAAGAGAAACAATGACAGTGTCTGAGACCCTAGGCTTCTCTGACTCAAGCAATGTCCAGAACCCTTAAAGAGTGAATGAACAAGTGTTTGTAAATGAATAAAATGGTTAGTTTCACACACACGATCTGGTTCTTACTCATTCCGTCCCGGATCATTCATTTTCCCCTTCCTATTTTCTCAAATCATCTTTTTTCTTTTTTTCCCTTATCTGTTCTACATGTAGTAAACACTGTTTCTCCTCAAACTACTCCTGTTTGAAAGAGGAATGAAGTTTTGAGTCTTGGCAGTGACCTGAGAAAGTAATTAAAGATTTCCTTGCCCAAATTTAGTCTTAGTGAAATCATCTGTTGCTAGTGGCAGTGTTCCAGGGCTGGAGACTTCTCTGTCAGCATAGTTATGTGTGACAGGTGTGCTGTGTCGCTTGCAGAGCCACAGTGTGGGGCTGCTGGTTGCTGAGTACTCCACCTCCCCATACTTATAAAGTATCTAACTTTTGTGTTATCCTAAGTAGCAAAGTGAATTTTTTGTAGCTGAGCCTTGGTCTAAAACTGTAAATAGCTTCCCCATATTAACTTGTTAATGTTAAAGATTCAGAGTGTTAATGGTAGATTAACAGAGCCTAGCGTGTGTTCCTCCACTTGATCTGTGGGAGGGAGTTCTTACTGAACTCTCCATGTAGACAGATGACACTAGTCTCTGCTGGGTGGCAAAGTTGTAAGCAGACAAGGGAGCAACTGCAGAAAGAGCTCACCCAACTAAAGGTGTGAGCAGAAAAGCAGCAAAAGATTTTAGTGTTGGCTGAAAGATGATGGCAGCTGATGCAAAGTGTGTCTTTAAGATGTTAGTTTCTGAGGTTGTGCATGGTGATCCTACGAAGGTGAGAGCTCAACTCAGGCCCAGTTCTGTGGCTTCATGCTCAAGTCTTGTCACTACTTTGACTCTCTGTTTACTCATCTGTAAATTACAGGGTTGGACTAATACTGTTTGTTGGCATCTTTTTTAATGTGATAACCTTAGAAAATGTTAGAAAATATTTTGTTCTATTTGTAATGAAGTATCTGTAGACAGATTTTGTTTTGTTTTCATCCTAAATTTGCTTTTACCATGCTTACCCTCTGAATTTCACTTGGTGCCACCATTGGAAAATTTACTAAACTTTATATAAAATACAATCCAGGGTGGTATAAAGTGAGTAAACATGTAGGCGCAGAACGATAAATTCTGCTTGGCCACAGTCACCCTAAATGGTCCAAGGATCTTGAGAATTTGCATACGTTTGCTAATAGTAACTTAGGGTTCTTATTAATCTATTGGTTTAGCTATCCTGTTCCACTAGATGAGATGCTGCATTCCTTGGCTCCAGTCTGATGCAGATCTCACAGCCCCTTTATTCCCTTCAGCCACAGCCCTAACCAGAAGATTCAGCAGTCCTCCATTTGCTTGTCTATGTTGTGGTTCGCACAAGATTGAAAGCACCAAGATAAAAATGTGTCTTTTTTTGATTTTTTTTTTTTTTGAGTTAGAGTCTCACTCTGTTGCCCAGACTGGAGTGCAGTGGCGCACTCCTGGCCACCGCAGCCTCCACCTGCTGGGCTCTGGCAATCCTTCTGCCTCAGCCTTCCAAGTAGCCGGAACTACAGGCACGCACTACCATGCCCGGCTAGTTTTTGATTTATTGTAGAGATGAGGTCTCGCCCTG
>NW_007258385.1:0-14915 GCF_000164805.1 Carlito syrichta | reverse complement strand
GCTACCATGCCCGGCTAGTTTTTGATTTATTGTAGAGATGAGGTCTCGCCAATTTGCCCAGGTGGGTCTCGAACCCGCAGGCTCAGGCAATCCACTCGCCTCTGCCTCCCAAAGTGCTGGGATTACAGGCTGAGCCACCGAGCCTGATTGATGTTTGTTTTTTAAACCTTGTGCTCCCAGCATGGAGCCTTGCAGGTGCTTAGTAAGGGTGTTTGGTTAGCTCAGTGAGGGCAATTCCCTTCTTCCTCATCTTCCCATCATGTTCACAGGGGTCCATGTAGGTAACACTCATGAGTTATTTATCAAGTGGGATTTGTCTTACTTTTTTAATGCGATAACCTTAGAAAATATTTTGTTCTATTTGAAATGAAGTATCTGTAGACAGATTTTATTTTGTTTTCATCCTAAATTTGCTTTTGCCTGCTATTTGTACAACTTTAAAACCTTGCCACCAGGATAGATAAACTAAGTAATTTTTTTAAATGAAAAAAATTGGTGGTAAATTATCATTTTGAAAAATAACCAGTGACAAAATAGTTTTCATTGAAGTTGTGTTAAGGCTCAAATATTGAATGCCAGAATCTTAGCAGTCTAGAGAGTCCAGCCAATGAGAACTGTTGACAGCAGCATGACATATCATTTAGGATCCGTTGGGACTCTTTATTGAATGGGGAGCTTTTTTCATTCTTGTTTACTGTGCTGGGTATATACGTGCTAATATGTATGGAGCCAAAAGTCTGTCTTCTCACTGTTTTAGCAGTATGGGTTAAGTGCCTGCTGTGAGCAGGAAACTCTTAGGTGCTAAGGTGTTTGTTAGGGGCAAGGGGCAGATCCCAGGGTTCCTGTCCTTCAGGATGTAGCTTATGGCTTGGTAGAGATGGAGATTTATTGATGTGTATGTTGTGTGTTGGTAGAGATCTGACACCCTGTTGAGGAGGCTCAGAAGTCTTACTGGAGCATTTGGAGGACTCTCAAAGGAGGTGACATTTGAGCTGGGGCTCAAGGCTGGGTAGGATTTCTGTAGCTGGGATGAAGGGGGATAGAAGTGATAGGACATTCACAGTAGCCCTGAAGGCATCTACCCTATTCTAAGGCATCCACTTAAATAGCTGATGGTGACTCCTGCATTCCTCCCTGAATCTTCTTGGGTTCCGTTCTCAATTGTTCCCTAGATAAGGGTTTTCAAACCCTCTGCTGTTCTGTTCATGCATTCTCCGGTGTGTAATACCTCTTTTAATGTGCAGTAGCTAACTCGGTGCTGTGGGACTGTGACTGAATTGGATGTTATGTTTCTAAAAGTGAACCTTTAATATGCATTAACTTTAAAAAAAATTAAAGCTGGTCATCCTGTTGACTCATTGAATTTGAGATTTACTAAAACCTTTAACTCTTATCTGAATAAACTGTTTTTGAGTCACATTTCCCCTGGAAGGTATTTATACATTTGAACGTAAACAGATGACTTTGCACTGCTCCTACTCTTGGTTCAGCTAGTTTTGGGTTTGCCTATCAGTACTACCATTCACCCACATCTCTGCATCTGTCCACCTGAATAACTCTGTAAAAGTCTTGTTGATCTTAAGGTACCCTGTGTGTATTGTAAACCTTCAACCTTAATCAACAGTAATAATATCAAATAACCACAGCCAGTTGGGCATGACTTGGTATGTGTGATTCCTCACTACCTTCTGGTGACTCCCCCTTTTTTTCCTTTCGATATGTACATTATGATACCATTTGCCAAATTTACTTCAGATCTTTTTTAAGAAATAAAATATTTAAATACACCTGAAACCTCCTTTATTCCCTTCCTGAAGCCCATTTCACTGTATACCTTTCCTAATCCAATTTCTCTCTTACTTAGAAGCAGTCACTATTCTGAACTACTTATGCATGCATCCGATGATCACAGAACTTTTTTGGTATTACAAATATTGCCCAGTGAACATTCCTTAAATAAATGCTTGTGCACCTGTGTGAGAATTCCAGTAATGTGTGTATATATATGAGTAGAACTCTTGGGATAGTCATAGAATATATGCATCTTCAGTGCATATCCAGTTAGTTCTGCACGCATTTATACTTATGTTAGCAAGTTTTAACAGTTCCTATCTCTCCATATTCTCACCAATACTTGATATTGCCAGATTTTAATTTTTTCATTTTTGTCAATCTGATGAAGTCTCTTGGTTTCAATTTGCATTTCCCTGATTTCTTTTTTTTTTTAATCAATATTTTTTATTATGGTTTTGTGGGGTACAGTTAAGGATTAGGTGTACAATTACGTTTCATTCAGACACCTTGTTGATAAGAGGTGTTTTCCCATCCCCAGACAGATATTTGCTCCTGTTAATCCCATCCCCCCCCCGTAGTTTCCCTTTTCTTCTTTTTTTATTTTTATTTTTTTGAGTCAGAGTCTCTATTGCTCAGGCTTGAGTGCAGTGGCATGGTCATGGCTACCGCACCTTCAACCTGCTTGGCTCAGGTGATCCTTCTGCCTCAGCCTTCCAAGTAGCTGGGACTACAGGCACGTACCACTACGCCTGGCTATTTTTTTTCTTTTTTGTTGTAGAGATGAGATCTCGTCAAGTTGCCCAGGCTGGTGCATTTCCCTGATTTCTGATGGGGTTGGGCCACTTTTTATATGCTTATGAGCTACTTAGAATTTTTTCTTTTCTTTCTTTTTTTTTTTTGAGTTGGAGTCTCACTCTGTCGCCCAGACTGGAGTGCAGTGGCCGCTCCCGGCCACCGCAGCCTCGACCTGCTGGGCTCCGGCGATCCTTTCACCTCAACCTTCCAAGTAGCTGGAACTACAGGCGCGCGCTACCACACCTGGCTAATTTTTTGATTTATTGTAGAGATGAGGTTGCGCCAAGTTAGAATTTTTTCTTTTGTAATCATCTGCTTATATTCTTTGCCAAAAGCTGGTTTTAAGTAATTTTTAATGTCTGCGGTATATATAAGACTTTGCTGTTTGCAATCATTAGGAGAAATTTAATTCTAGGTTGTTTTTTTTCAAAGTCCTATGTCTTTATCTTATTTAATTTTACTATTTCTTACCTTGAATAGGCAGTCCTGTGAGGTAGCAGAGCAGGAGCAGAGAGCATTTTTATAAATGCAGCACTGATAAGTCAAATGACTTATCTAAGGTTATGTGACTCTTAAGTGATTCACTAGAGCCCATATTTTTCTGATAATTGATCTGCTGCCCTTTGTGTTGTACCATGTTGCTTCTGTTAGATTAGTGCTATTCTGTTGTTGATGTCTAATATTCCCTCTAGCACCAAATAGAGTGATGTTTAGGTTCTGTTAGATCAGTCAAAGCTTCCTTTGATGATGTTTCTTGTTGTAGCTGACAAAAACATGTTCATAATAAGTCTGTTAAAATTGAGGTAGTTTACCTCCCAATAATTTTACAAGTATCTGCCTATGTTAGTTTTGATAAAGAAACTGAACCTACCTTCAGCTTTCCAGTGTAGCTGCAGAATCAATCAGAGAAGATGTCAGAGTAAATCATGGACATTAAAGTATAGTTTGTACTTCTAAAAAAGAAATCTATACACCCTTTGGAGGTGAGGTGAATATATATATTCAGACTTTAATAAGGAATAAGAATTTTTTTGTAGGAAAAATTGATTAGGGAGAATCTTCATGACTAGTGGTTTAAATCATAAATCACATCCATCTTACTTGTCAGCCAATCAGATTATAGATCATAAGTGAGACTTGTAATTTTGATTTTTGATGCATTGGTATTTTGCCCCTTCATCGTGGACATTGAGAAGAACTATGCTCTCCAGTAATTACTGTGGTCTCAGTACCTATATATATTTTTTTTACTGGTGGAAGAAATGGGGGTTTTGCTTTATATTTTGCAGTGACTTTGCTTTGGAATTTTGAGGAGTTCTTGTTACCTATTTTTTCCTCCAGAAAAAAATGATAGTAAATTACCATGATTTATTGATTTTTTTTGAAGCTTTATGTCTTGCAAATTTGCAAAGGCATAATATATAATTGTATATGGATATCTGAAATTTTCACTTGGATTATTTCCTAAAAATATGATGATAATCTCTTACATTGGTATAGTGCTTTATAGTTTACATAGGGCCCCTTTGAAAGATGTTTTATTTAATCATCACAACAACCCTTTGAGGTGAGCAGAATTTCCTATCTCTGATTACTTTGATCTCTAATTATGAACTTTGGCTGATGATTGTTGCAGCGTTAGTGCTTGTGAGCTTTTTCAGTTGTGGTGCTTTAAGCAAATTTGCAAGGGAGCCCTGATGTTAACTTTGGCAGGTTTCATGCCTGCAAATATTGATTGAGCCAGAAGTCTTAGTTGTAAAATGTCACCAGTGAATGTGCAGCCAGTAAAGTCAAGGGAAAACTCATTACTGCAGCTCATCTGTAACTTCTGGGTCAGGCCACTCTCTACCATCTGGTAAAAATGAATGTTTGAAAACTCCCTTTTATTCTGACAAAAGGTAATCAGGAGAGGTTAACAACAGATGATTTCTGAGCATTTCAAATTGGTTAGACCACATCCGCAAGCTTGGATTTGTGATATTCCATATGTTAATTATCTCAAGAGATATTAGAAAGCTTTAAAATTATGAAATCTCAAAATAATGGTAGGAAGGAATTTAATTATGTGTATACCTCCCTTTCTCCCCCATGTTACACATGCCTTCCCCCCACGTTCCCATTGAAAATGTTTATTCTGAAAAAGAAAAGGCAATGAGAAAGGAATGAATAAATACGATTGTTGTCTTGAGATAATTTAATTTTTTTAAAAATGTGAGAGTGAGACTAGACTTGTTATATCTCTTTAGGGAGAAGGATTCAGGACTAGTGGATAAATTATAAATTGAAGGGTTTCTCCTCAATTGAAAAAACTGAGTGACCCAAAGTTAGAGAGGGCACAGTTTAGGGAGAAAGGTGTATCAGGTGACAGGATGTGTTAGGAAAGCCCTAGCTTATGCTTAGCCAGAGATGTTTTAAAGAGGATTCAAGCCTCAGAGAGACAATTGCGTTAGATCAAGTCTGCACATCTAGTGCCTCATTGCAAGTTGTGAATCCAGATATACACAAGCTTATTCTGAGACGTGAATGTCTTTTTTGTAAATGTGGACGTTAAAAATACAAATTCAGTGAAAAGCATTACCAAATAGATGGCAATTTATTTTTTGTTGTCATTGTGTCTTTTCTCAATCATTGGTTACTAAAAAGTGCAAATGGGGGGGCAGTTTTTGCCATTAAAATATTTTGCCATTAAAAAGGGATCCACATTTTACAACCTCACTATTAACGGTAAAAGCTCTTTTCTTTTTTTTTTTTTTTTTGAGTTGAAGTCTCACTCTGTCGCCCAGACTGGAGTGCAATGGCCGCTCCCGGCCACCGCAGCCTTGACCTGCTGGGCTCCAGCGATCCTTCCGCCACAGACTTCCAAGTAGCCAGAATTACTGGCATGCGCTACCATGCCCGGCTGATTTTTTGATTTATTGTAGAGATGAGGTCTCGCTGCCCAGGCGGGTCTCAAACCCGCAGGCTCAGGCAATCCATTCACCTCAGCCTCCCAACGGCGCGGGATTACAGGCTGAGCCACAGAGCCTGGCGTAAAAGCTCTTTTCAACCTTGAGCCTTTTTTATTTTATTTTATTTTATTTTATTTTTGAGTTGGAGTCTTACTCTGTCATCCAGGATGGAGGGCAGTGGCACACTCCTGGCCACCGCAGCCTCGACCTGCTGGGCTCCAGCGATCCTTCCACCTCAGCCTTCCAAGTAGCTGGAACTACAGGGACGTGCCACCATGCCCAGCTAAGCTTTTTGAATTTTTAATCAAGTGTGTCAAAGAAATAGGGAGCTCCATGTATTGTTTCTTTGGGCCAAACTGTGCTCTGCTCTTTAGAAACGTGGGCCTTTATGTGCATACATGCCTATATACATAAATATATGAAAGAGGTTATTGTTGCTAGTTTATAGACTGAGAAAACTCAAGCCTAGAGGGGATAACTTACTTTCCAGGGCTGCTGAGGGGACAGGATTTGAATTTAGGAAAATCTGACTTCAAAACTTACTCTCCATACAAGATATCACCAGTGCAAGCAGCCTAGGAATCACTAGTTTCGGTAATAACAGATTTTGAAGCCTTTTCCTGTTGAAGGCTTTTGGATATAACTCTCCTGTGTAAAACAGGGACTAGTCTGTGTTTGTATATTTTAATAGTAGCTTTGTTTGTTTATGTAATGGTGATTTCTTCAACATCCTCTTATTTTCTTTTCAACCAGTCTTGAGTTAACATGGAGAAAAAGGAAAAGGACTGTACCGGGAATAAGAAGCCTTGTATTCTTACTCATGATAGACAAGTTGCTGAAACCCACTGGGCTCAGATTTCCCTATTCTTTAAAGAGAGAGATAAACTAGATTATCTCTCTTTTCCAGTATACATTTCTGAGTCTTTCCCTTTGATATTTAGGAAATAGTGCTTCATGCCTCACTTGAAAGACCTTTTTCTGAATTAAGCTGAACTCCTTAGTGCTAGTGAAGAGTTCTTGGCTTATTACAAGGTTGTAGACATCCTTTGACTTTTTCCATTTCCATAGTAGAATTGGACATCTTTTTTCATCTGTTAATGTGAAAGTACCTTTTAGGAATTATCCCCTTTCTTACTATGTAACTTGGAAAGTTGAGCTGTATTTAGATACACACACATATACACATTTATATGCTGAGACAAGTGTGCTCTTCACATAAATAATTGCATTGAATGTTTTCATAATTTATCATAATGATGCCATTATTGCTTATTAAAGAAGTTTCCTTTCTCCCCCTGCCCCCGAGTCTAATTGAGGTCGAGACAGACCATAAATGTGATAATATAGATTGCATGCTCAGAGGAAATGGAGTTGGCTTCATAGTGGAGTTTTAATTTAGGATTCGTTCTGGTGATGTAGCCTCTTCCTATGGTACATTACTTTGAGCCCAATATAACTGCATGTTCCCACAGCCCCTCATTATAGCTATAGCTTCTCACTGCTTTTTAATTAAAAAAAAGAGAGAGAGAGGGAAAAATGAAACCTACAGCTTAGGTTGGATATTGTCTGGGTACGCAGGGAGTATCCTAGGCAGATTGCTTATTTAATTTTTTAACTCTTTCAAAGCTTTCCTGGAGATGTCTTGATTTCTGTGTGCAGGGAGGTGGATGGAGACATAGACACACAGGCATTAGGCTTCAAGGTTATTGGCAAATAAAGGTATCATATATGTGTTATCTTGAAGCCTGCAGTAAGCTTTGAGTAGGTGGGATCCTTTATGTGTCCTAGAAAGGCTACCAGCTGTGTGGTTGCATAGTTGGCAGATGCTTAGTAAGCTTTTATACCATTCACCACCTATTGGGAATAAGGCAGGGAAACGAAGGAGGTTGTAAAAACCCTTAAAGGCTGGTGTTCTGGCACATCAGAAGTTAAGAGTTTATCATTTTTCGTCTAGTCCTGTGGGCAGTAGAAGCAGAGAAATGACTTTATTAAGAACAGTTGCTTTTATCATTCCTTCATCTTGAGGGATTTCAAATACCTTTCAGATACCAAAACAAATTAATCTCCAAAGGTGACTGGTAAGAATGGCTTAAGCCTCTTGGGATTGGTTGTGTAAGACACAAGAAGAGCTCAGCTTGAGCTGTTGACCTCGCTGACAGTCTGTGAGTGTTATATTCTCTTTCTGGATCAAGAGCCCTTTGGCTCCCTTGTAGTGAAATCAGTTTGACAGCTCTAAGCTTCTTCCCTGCTTACAATTCTTGTTTTGTTTTATATAACTGATCGCTCTCTCAGTGGTGGATATTGGGTAAATATAATCAAGAAGTTTATTTCTGGGTCAGGGGTGGCATTAGCTTCATCATTTTTAGTGTATACCTTTCACAAACAGTCAGAACTTAAGCTTTATGAGCCCATATTTTATTCATTATTGCTCGAAAGACAATTCCATTTTGGCTTGATGAGGGAACAGAACTCCTCAGGTGGAAATCCTGAGACTGGTGCTGTTCAGTACTATGAAATGGACTAGTCTGTATTGAGATACACTGTAAAAGACATACCACATTCCAAAGACCTAGTATGAAAAAAAGAATGTAAAATATTGAATTAGTAATTTTTATATCAACTACTTGTTGAAATATTTTTGTATATTAGATTAAATGCATTAAAATTAATTTTGCCTATTTTTACTTTTTAAAAATGGCTACTGAAAAATTTAAAATGACGTCTATGGCTTGTGTTATATTTCAGTTGAATGCTGTTCTAGATTGTTAAGCTCTGGTAGCAAGGCACTGTTTGTCTTGTTCACACTCATGTGCCCAGTACCCAGCAGAATGTCTTATACAGAGTTGGCATGTAATAAATACATGTTGAAGAAATGAATCCTAGCCTTTGTTATTCAGCATGGTCACATCTCAGAAATGCATAGAAATGTCTCCATTTGCAGCGTTAGTGTTCGAAAAAGAGACATTTGAGGGTTAAGAAGAGAAGTAAAGAGCAGAAGTTCTTAAAAATTTTTTCTTGGGAGAGAAAAATGCTTAAATAAAATAGATCAAGACTTTTGCTATTGGTGAGGGAAGTGGAAGCTGCTGTGTTGGTGAAGAAGCCAAGTTAGAGTGTCTTAATGGGTTCTGTTCTGTTGTGTTCTACCACATGAGGGAGCTAAGCTGAATGCTGTGTATGAGGGGGAAGAAGGTTGGAGAATCTGTTGGTGGGCCCTCTTAAGGATGGCAATTTACACTACTCATAAACGTTAAGGAAGCTGTTCTTGTCTCAAGAATCCGCCCTGGCCGCCCTGTTTATCCCTGTGTCCTCATTTAAATGACCGTGCTGGAAGCCTGGACTGCTGTTGGGCCAGCTAATTACTTGAGGACACGTTAAGCCTTAGAATTATTTAACCAACTATTTGTTGAATTAATGATTTAGCAAATATTGCTTTAACTTAACCAAGGTTGTGTATAACATATTTATGGATATACTTGTCTTAAAGTTTCTCAGATCTGTATCAGGGTCCTGGAATCATGGTAGATAAGCAGACTTTCCAGAAATCAGGTTGAGCTTTCAGAAGGGACCACGTTGTCTTTGTAAGAGTTTATTAAAAGATCTCAGGCATCCTGTTTACCTGTTTATGCAATAGAATTATTGCCTCCTTCTCGTCCCCAGAGATGTGGTGAAGATTAAATTTCTGCAGGGGGAAAGTACTATTTTAGTGGAAATTATTGGAGGTAAAAATGAAACTCCTCCCCAACTTCTGAAATGTTTGTTTTAAAGAAGTGAATTGGACGATGCATTGAAAAGAAGCATTACCAGTGTTATTCCTCATTTACATTTGTTAACTGTGGCAGTATTTAGCTTTCTCCTTTTCATCGTGGTCCATTGCCTCTTCTCTCTACCTTCAGAGATAGTCCAGAAGTCTCCTTTCCATGGAGCTCATGCCTCGACTTGGCTGCTGCAGTAGGCCCACACTAATCAGAATCTCAGCAGGGCTTGTTTTATGAGCTTGAAAGAATTAGTGTTCCCAGGAGGCTGAAGTTCCTTGCCTGCTGGGGAGCTACAGATTTTCAAGTTTGAAACCTGTCCTCCTTTAGGACGACCTTCCCTTCCTCTTCTTACATGAAAATCACCACCTCCTTTTGCTTATAGTCTGTGATTACAGGAATGGATTTCTTTTTTCTTTTCCTTTTTTTTGGGTGGGGGGGGTTGTAGAGCAGTAATGATGATAGCAGATTTTTGTAATTTTATGAAGACCCTGAAGTATTATGTCTTCATATGAAATTATAATCTATCCCAGAGATACCAGGAAGAGAGTGAAAGATAGCAGGTGGTACCCCACAAACGAAATTGCCTGATGTGCATTTTCTAAGCAATGTCATATGCTCAGACTTACTGAAGCACCTGGTATGTGGAATGAGCAGGAAACATGAGCATGGGGGGATGACTTTCCATTGCTGGCATAGTATATAATTCAGTAAAAGTCAAAAGGTAATGTATGCAACATGTATGATAGAAATTTGTCTGCTATTACCAAACAACTTAGCAGGCTGGCAGTGAATGTTGCATTTTCTTCTGTTTGGTAGTAACATACCACATCACACCCAGTACACTGTTGGGTACAATTTTATATCAGATAAAGAAAAGCTCATTTCTTCTGCATCCATGTTTTGTTGGGGAAGATAGAATCTTGTGGATTACCTCAGTGATTATTTTATATATATATTTTTTAGTAGTGTTACAGTTTAGGATTCTTTGACTTTAAAAGCAGTCTTTTGAAGTTCACAGGGAAAAGGATTATACTCTCCATTTGCAGATGAGAAAACTAAGGTTTAGAGAAGTAGATGATAAGCCCAGAGTTACACCAGTGGGAAGCTGAGCTGGGTAGGGACATTGGGCCATTTGATGTCTGTTGCAGTGCTGTTTTTCCTCAACTTTGAGACTCATTTTGGTAGTGCTCTGTGTTATTCTAATTTATTGGAAAAACAACAGTGAGAATTCCTTTGTAGATTGCATAGTAAAAGGTAAAAGTAGCTGGGTGTGGTGGCATGCTACTGTAGTCCCTGCAGCTTGAGAGGTGGATTTGGGAGGATCACTTGAGCCCAGGAGTTTGAGTCCATCCTAGGCAACACAGCAAGACCCTGCTCTATAAATAAAAGAAGGAAGGAAGGAAGGCAGGCAGGCAGGCAGGCAGGCAGGCAAAATGAGGTCCTAAGCCTTAGACCAGGAGTCAAGAAGTACCAACTGTTTTCGGTGATGCTAATGGTTTTGTGACCTTGTGTCATATTTGGCCTCTAGGCCTTTTTTCTTGGATTTTAAAAACTTTTATTTTTAACTGACAAATAAGAATTCTGTATATTTATGGGGTACAATGTGATGTTTTGATATATGTTTACAGTGTGGAATAATTAAATTAGGGTAGTTAACAAATTCATTGCCTTACATTTTTTTGTGGTAAAGATATTTAAAATATACTCTTTTAGCAATTTTGAAATATACAATGCATTATTATTATTTATATAGTCAGCATTTAGTATAATAGCTCACTAAAGCTTATTCTTCCTTTTTAATGGAAGGTAGGTCTGTACCCTTTGATCAGTGTTTTCCTTTTCCCCATCTGCCCCTCTCCCCAGCTTCTGGTAACCATCATTCTATTCTCTACTGCCACGAATTCAACTTGTTTAGATCCCACATATAAGTGAGATCATATGGTGTTTGTCTTTCTGTGCCTGGTATGTCTCACTCAGCATGATGTCCTTCAGGTTCATCCATGTTATTGTGAGGGACAGGATTTCCCCCCATTTTAAGGCTGGATTTTTCTTACCCATTCATCTAATGATGGACACCTGGGTTGCTTCCATATCTTAGCTATTGTGAATAATGCTGCAATTACATGGGAGGGCAGATCTCTCCTCAGCATGCTGATTTCAGTTCTTTTGGATGCATACCCCAGAGTGGGATTGCTGGATCTGTGTTTAATTTTTTTTTAGGAGCCTTTGTACTATTTCCCATAATGGCTGTGTTACTTTACATTTCCACTAACCTTGTACAGTGGTTTCCTTTTCTTCACACCCTCACCAACACTTACCTTTTGTCTTTTCTATAATTGCCATTCTATCAGGTGTGGGATGATCGCTCCTTGTGGTTTTCGTTTGCATTTCTTGATGATTAGCTTTTTTTTTTCCTGTATCTTTTGGCCATTTACATGCCTCCTTTGAGAAGTGTCTGTTTAGATCCCTTGCCCAGCCTCTGGGCCTTACTCAGCTCTTCTGTAAAATAGAATTAGGACTGCAGTAGACCTTTGGATATTTCATATGTAATGGTGTTGGACTACTTGTGAGTAACTTAAAAAAAGCTTTTGTAATCTTTGTTGGACATGAATTAAAACCGTGTATGAAGGGGTTGGTGTCGGGAGTTGTATCTTTACTAGTAAGTGAGCCTAACCCAGTGTTCTCATCTCAAGATGGCTTTGTTTGGTGCTATTTCTATATACACATGCACTTTTGTGAAGTGGTAAAACTGCATATTTTAAAAATTCTGTTAAAAAAAGGTCACTGACTTTATGGTGTATTTATAGAATCATTAAGGGTCTGAGAATGACCACGTGGAACTCTACTCCATTTTGTGAGAGAAACTGTACACTGCGGTGCTTTTCAGCCAGGGAACTTTGGAATTCTTTTAGAGTATTTACTGTCTATGCCTTTCAACATCTTTTCCAGCGCTAAGATTCTGTGTTTCTTTTCTCTCTTTCTCAGCCCAACAGGGGCACAAAACGTCCCCGAGATGATGAAGAGGAAGAACTGAAGATGCGTCGGAAACAGGCTGGTACTCGAGAACGCAGCCGCTATCGGGAAGAGGAAATGACTGTGGTAGAAGAAACAGATGATGACAAAAAGAGGCTGCTTCAGATTATTGACAGAGAGGGCGAGGAGGAAGAGGAAGAGGTAATGTGGCAGAACTGGGTACAAGCTGAGGTGGCTGGTCCCAACACAGTACTGTAGTGTGTAATTTTGGGCCAAGTACTCAGCTTGTCTGAGCTTCCCACATTCATCTGTAAAATGAGGTTAAGAAGTCTTGTAGTGTTGATGTGAAGGTTAAGTGGGATAACGGATTTGGGAAAGCATTGTGGGAAGTGTAAAGAACATTACAGATGGAGTTTTCAAGTTATTGCATTATGTGCTATAACCAAGACCCAAACACTTAACTGTGGGAATGGAGAGGAAGAGACCGTTGGTGTTGAGTGGGGAGGGTCAGGGAAGGCTTCCTAGATCATACTGAGGATACCCAGAAGGCACTTGCATTGTTGAATATAGTTAATAGTTTTTAAAGGGGGATTGAATTTCATCAGTCAAACAAGTGGAAGAAAGGGCTTTTTAGGTCTAGGAAATGGCATTAGCAAAGCAACAAAGGTGGAGGAGCTATGGGGGGCAGAGGGAGCGCTGTGCTATTAGGTATTTAGGTGTGACAAAAAATACAGTATAGGGAAGGAGATGACTCAGTACCTTTCTATTTGCTGTTCTTCCGGATGCCTTAAGGTCTTTGTACTAATTCCTGCCTCTGGACCTTATGACTTCTGTGCCTTCTCTTGGTCTTGGATTCTTGGCCTCAAGCAATCCTCCTGCCTCAGTCTCCCAAAGCGCTGGGATTATAGGCCTGAGCCACTGCATCCGGCCTTGTGTTCTCTCTTGGAATGCTCTTCTTCTTTAATGCTTTGCTTGGCTAGTTCCGTCTCCTTCAGGGCTCAGTTCAAATGTTTCCTTGTCCAAGAAGTCTTTCCTAGATCCAAGGTAGTCCTGCAAGACAGTCTCTCATCTTATCACTTTGTTGTGTGTATTGTTTGCACAGAACATATCATGATGTGAAATTCTTATTGTATGAATGGGTGGATGGATGTATTTGAGTTGGGGTCTTACTCTATTGCCCAGGCATGATCATGACTCACCACAGCCTCAGGCTCCCGGGCTTAGGTGATCCTTCCATTTCACCCTCCCAAGTAGCTGGGACTACAGGCTCGTGCAACCACACCCTGCTAATTAAAAAAAATTTCTTTTTGTAAGACGAGATCTCACTATGTTATCTAGGCTGGTCTCGAACTCCTGAGCTCAAGCAGTCCTCTCACTTTGGCTTCCCAAAATGTTGGGATTACTGGCATGAGCCGCTGCACCCAGTCTGAAATTCTTGTGTTTATTTTATTCATTGGTGTCTTCCTTTCAACCTCCCATGAAAACAGGGACTGGCTCTGTTTTGTTCACAGCTATATCTCTGGCACTCAGAGCAATACCTCACTCTTGGTAGGCGCTTAATAAATATTTATTGAATGAATAAATGAATGAAGCTGGGAAGAGTAGAGGTAAAATATCAGTGATTAAAAATAAAATAACCTTACCTTTGTGTCTTTTTATATTTTTAAGTGTTAACTTGTGTGTTATTTCACTCTGGCATTTTGTTCAGTATGAATTATGGAAATAGATTCTTAAGAGCCAGCTGTTTTTTGGTTCTCTCAAAGACATGATGCCAAGTTTGGATTTAAAAATGAGACTGGAATGTGGATCTGAGAAGAAGAAAAAATGGATTCATATTCCAAACAGTAGCTCTCTCCTCATTAGGATTTGTACCAGTGCTCATTTGGGGGTCTACCCCTAAAAGATGATGACACTTTGGACATCTGTGGTGGGAGATAGTCCTACATGTCTGAGTTTCCTCTCTAAGGGCAGCAGACTTGCCAGGGCTTAGATAAATGATGTGTGTAGCACATCCTCCCTCCTTCCCTCCTCACCAGCTTCTGCTCAATCTGTTAGCCCTGCAGCAGCAGTTAATTGGCAGGTATAATTCCCATGTAGGGCAAGGCTGGTACTGGAGGATTAGGGTAGTAGCTGTCATGGGTAAGTGTTTTCTAGCCTGGGAGACAGAAATGTAATGTGGGACCAGCCCTTCTGTTAAGGGACAGGGAAAAAGAGATCACTTTGTAAAAATGACACATGGAAGGCTACAAGTCCAGGAGTTATTTTCTCACTGCCACCAAAGTCCCATTTGATGAAAAACAAGTGATGTTTGCCCCTGTAAAGTCACGTGAACTTGTAAAATATTATTGTCCTTTTTGTGCTACATCACCAGCATTCATCTTGCTGAAATCTCCCTCTGGTTTCTGACGTTGAGCTATTAGAGATACTGCTGTGGCTGATGACTAAGACTGATAATTCCGTTTTCCCCTGGTGTTGGAGAGAAATTAAAGAAGTGGAAGCCAAACCCTGGAGAGGCTGGGACTTAGAAATCCCTTGAGGGCTGTGTGAACACTAACATAGTTTTTCTGCAGGGTGGGCAGGGTTAGCAAAGGGAAAAAAGCAGTGGATATTGAGATTGCTTGAAAGTAACTTAACCCTTTCCAAGAAATTT